>NW_007066776.1:254165-302235 GCF_000164805.1 Carlito syrichta | reverse complement strand
ACTGAGATACCACCTAACTCCAATCAGGATGGCCATCATCAATAACTCAAAAAACAACAGATGCTGAAGAGGATGCAGGGAAAAGGGTTCCCAGAACTTGTGGTTCTGGGAACACATTCTCAGAAAGTTGTTAATTTCACTACCTCAAGGAATTTGATAGAGGCTGGGGATGCCTATCAATATCACTTCTACACTGTTGGGAGTGTAAATCAGTACAGCCTCTGTGGAAAATAGTGTGGTAATTTCTAAAAGTTCTAAAAATTGACCTCCCAGCCGGGCTCAGTGGCTCAGCCTGTAATCCCGCACCTTTGGAAGGCTGAGGTGAGTAGATTGCTTGAGCCTGTGGGTTCGAGACCCACCTGGGCAGCGAGACCTCATCTCTACAATAAATCAAAAAATCAGCCGGGCCTGGTAGCGTGCGCCTGTAATTCCAGCTACTTGGAAGGCTGAGGCAGAAGGATCGCCGGAGCCCAGCAGGCGAGGCTGCGGTCTTCGGGAGCGGCCACCGCACTCCAGTCTGGGTGACAGAGTGAGACGCCAACTCAAAAAAAAAAAAAAATTGACCTCCCATATGACCCTGCAATCCCCCTACTGGAAATAAACTCACAGGAACTTGAAATCACTCTATGAAAAAGATATCTGCACACACATGTTTTTTGCAGCATTGTTCACAATAGCAAAAACATGGAACCAACTGAGCTGCCCACTGAAAGAAGACTGGTTAAAAAAATATGGTTCACATACATAAAGGAATATTATGCAGCCATAAAGAGGACAAAATTATGAACTTTGCAGCAACTTGGATGGACTTAGAGTCTATAATACTGAGTGATCTATCACAGAAACAAAGAACTGAGTGTCACTTGTTCTCACTCATAAGTGGACCTTGAACAACTACCATGCTACTATAAGAAAGGGGTTAGCAGTAGTGGGAAACTGCCAGAGGAGGGCAGGGGCGGAAGTGGCAGTAGTGGGAAACCGCCGGTGGGGGGGGACACCTCATCAACAAGGGTCCCTGCATAATGAACATTTGCATACCTAACCCTGACCTGTAACCCACATATCTAAAATTAAAAAATCTATTAAAAAATAGGAGGATAAACTTAGACATATCACCCTTAAGGAAATCTAAAGAAAATGAATGCAGTCTATGCAAATTAATAGTGCGGTGTGCTGTCATTTATTCAAAATTCTTTCTTGAATGCAAAGAAAGACAGCCTGTACTTAAAAGGCTTACAACTCAGTCAGAAGTTAGAACGGCTATACAAGCAACTGTACTATGAAGTGGATTATAAAGGATGCTAACAGAAAGGCTACAAACGTAGAGAATATGTCTTCCAGAAGACACTGCCTGGAGAAATGGAGCATTAAAGCCATGGTAAGACTTTAGCAGGTGGAAGAGAAAGGAGGAGAGCAAGCTTCCAGAAGTTCGAGTTTTGGAGGACAGCAACCTCAACTTTAGATATACAGGGAAATGAGATAATATGTATTTTAATTTTATTGGAATACCTTAATAGCATATGCATTAATCCCATCTATCTGAATTTCAGTACTTTCCTTTCATTATGCAGAAAATTTCTTATGAGATGGTACATAAAGAGAAGGGCATTCGAGTCAAGTGTATTTCATAAGTATGGCATTAAATGACTTCTAGTGGGGATTTTGTAGGGCTAATTGTAGACTTCTAGACATCCTATAGTAAAGAAATCTGCTTAATTTGTTTAATGCTGTGTTTCCTAAACTCATAGAAGTTGTGTGTGAGTGCATTTGTGCATGGGTGCATGCATGCACAATTCATCTTAACATCTTGCTGAACTTGTGGTTCTGGGAACACATTCTCAGAAAGTTGTTAATTTCACTACCTCAAGGAATTTGATAGAGGCTGGGGATGCCTATCAATATTTGTTATTAATTTCTGTTTTGTTTTTATATCTAGAATATGAAGTCTCTTATCAACTTTAATAAACACATAAAATATAAAGTTTCAATGTAAACTCAAAAAGAAGCATTTTAATGTACCTATTGATGTTTGTTCTTCCACAGATGTGATGAATTCAGTTGTTATTTCAGTAGCTATAGTGAAAAGAAAGCATCAATTAGTGACAAATAGCACCTGAAAGAGACAAAAAACTGAGAAAAGGGAAAGTCATCTGGTACTCATGTCTAGTTTGCTTTTGTGAGTTTCTAAACTAAAGACATGACTATTCTAATCCGAATCCTAATTCTTACTCTATCACATATTACAGATAGACTTCAGTTTTATAATCTTTAAAACTGGGAATCAGAACTGATAACAGAGAGGAAAGAGGTTTATGGACCACAGAGTGAATAAATTAAAAAAATATCATAATATCCCCAATTCAAAAAATACATTATTATTTTGGAAAAAAAAATTAACTAGCAACACAAATTAGATATTAATGTTAAACAATTAAAATACCTTTACAATAGCATCCAAAATTATGAAATTCCCATAGATAAGCCTAATAAACATGTACAAAATTTATATGCAGAAAACTGCAGAATATTAATGAGATATTAATAGTGTGGTGTGCTGTCTATGAATATTAATGAGAAAAACCTAAATGAAGAGATATACTGTGTTGAGGGATCAGAAAACTCAATGTTGTTAAGGTGTCAGTTTTCTCAAATTTATATATAGATTAAACATGATTCAAATAAAATGTTCTAGAGGGCATTTTTCAAAAATTGAATAAGTTGATGTTTTTGTGGGAATACAAGTATACTTATATCTAAAAATATGTTTTATACCTTAAATACATACAATTTTAAAATTTATCAATCATATGTCAATAAAGCTCGGAAAATAAAATTTATATGAAAGGACAAAAAAACCTAGTTTAGCCAACCAATTTTTTTTTTTTTTGAGTTGGAGTCTCACTCTGTTGCCCAGACTGGAGTGCAGTGGCCGCTCCCGGCCACTGCAGCCTCAACCTGCTGGGCTCTGGTGATCCTTCCGCCTCAGCCTTCCAAGTAGCCGAAATTACAGGCATGCGCTACCACACCCGGCTGATTTTTTGATTTATTGTAGAGATGAGGTCTTGCTGCCCATGCGGGTCTCGAACCCGCGGGCTCAGGCAATCCACTCACCTCAACCTCCCAAAGGAGCGGGATTACAGGCTGAGCCACTGAGCCCGGCTAGCCAAACAATTTTTAAAAAGAAAAAAAAGAGAACAAAGTTGGATGACTCATGATACCTGATTTCAACACTGCTTTAAAACTATAGTAATCAAGACAGCGTGACATGGACATGAAGGTAGTTATATAAATCTGAGTAATAAAAGGGCAAGTTCAGAAATAGACCCATGTATCTGTGATTATTTAAATATTGGCAAAAGTGTCAAGGTATATCAATGGCAATAGAAGAATCTTTTCAATATAAGGTGTTGGGATGGTTAGACATCTATATGTAAAAGAACCTTGCATACCTTAAAAGGTATGAAAAAATCAACGAAAATGAACAATAAGTGCTAAATGAAGACTCTAAAGCTATGAAAGTTCTGTAAGAAAACAAGCGAAAAATCTCGGAGACCTTGGGATAAGCAAAGATTTCTTTGCTAAAACACAAAAGCAAGCCGGGCTCGGTGGCTCAGCCTGTAATCCCGTGCCTTGGGAGGCTGAGGTGAGTGGATCGCCTGAGCCCGTGGGTTCGAGACCCACCTGGGCAACTTGGTGAGACCTCATCTCTACAATAAATCAAAAATTAGCCGGGCGTGGTAGCGTGCGCCTGTAGTTCCAGCTACTTGGAAGGCTGAGGCAGAAGGATCGCCAGAGCCCAGCAGGTCGAGGCTGCGGTGGCCGGGAGCGGCCACTGCACTCCAGTCTGGGTGACAGAGTGAGACTCCAACTCAAAAAAAAAAAAAACCACACAAAAGCACAACCCATTAAAGAAAAATTTTTGGTAAATTGAACTTTATTAAATGTTAAAAAAGTATACTCTTCAAAAAACACTTACAAAAATGAAAAGACAAGCTATAGACTGGGAGAAAATATTCACAAAATACAAATACAAAGCCCTTGTATCCATAATGTACAAATAATTGTCTTATAACACAGTAATAAGACAAACAACCCAGTTTTTTTAAAAAACTAAATCATTTGAACAGACACCTCACCAAAGAGATGCAAATAAGCAGAACTTACCAGATCTTGTTGTTGATGGTGGTGGTGGTGGTGCTGGTAAGGATGCTGATAATGATGGTATTGATGATGTTGATGATGATGGAGATGATGACATTGAAGATGATGATAATTCTGCTTCTATTTATTAGGATAAGAAATATTCCTTCTTTGCTATGTTTTCAAAGGGTGACCCTCAGACCACCAGCATAAACATCCTAGACTTGTTAGAAATAAAATTCTCACTTCTCATCATAGTCCTACTGAATCAGAAACACTGAGGGTGGGTAGTCAGTATTTGAGTAAAATTTCCAGATCATTCTGATGCACAAAGTTTGCAAACCATTGCTTTTAGAATAATAGAAAAAGGTCATGGAAATTGTCCCATGGTATTACCTAGTGGCAGAGGTACTCTGAAATCACATAAGCATAAAATTTTGAATTGATGTAATTTCTTTGTCTGTTAGGAATAAGGTTTTACAGACTACCAGAGGGAAGATTTTCTGATCTAATATTCACTCTGTGGAGTGAATATTGATGGGCATGGCCATAGTAGATTATATCCTGAAATCAAGGATAATTAATTAATCATATTCCTTCAATGGCTACAGAAGAGTCCTGTCTTGTCTATAGGCTGCCTGTCAACTTCACTTCTGATTTGGGAAGGTCCCTGCACTCAGGTGATTGAGTACAGTGAGCTGATTTCTAACTCCCTCTTTGCTGTTGTTGGTCTTCAGTGTTGAGTTCTCAGCCAAGCCTCATCCCACATGGTGCATGGGATTGATCCTCAGGCATCTCTCTAGCAGAAGGACTCTTCAAGCCAGAATTAGCAGATTTCCAGGGCAAAGAGAACCCCAGCCTCTGATAGCAAGTTCAGTACTATCATCTGTGTTCTGAGTCTATGTGGGTTGAAATATCCACTGGGAAAACCTACAAGGCTTCAGGTAATGGTGGATGATTTAAACCAGTCTCTGTAAACTTCTTAAAGTTTGACTTAGCACGCTCATTTTCATTCCGTTTTTATTGCACAGAATAAATATTAGCTAAAGAGAACTTGTGCTAGTATAATGCAACATAGAGATAGCCCCAATCTATCTTACCTGGAGGGATGGGATCTGCTGCTAGAGAACCTGTGAGTGTGGAGAGAGGGAGACATTAGTTCTCATAGGAGGAGGGACATAAACTTTCCTGCCCAGGAGACACTGAGAATGTGAAGAGACTCTTCACTTGCACAGATGGCTCCAGCGTCCTCCTCATGACCACAGTTGTGAGTGAACCAGCTGTCATGGGCACACAGGGTCAGGTGGCTTTCCTCGCCACTGCAGCGCACGTTGTCCAGGAGAATCTTTCCGAAGCCTGGGCCAAAGTGGGCGCCAAGGGGAGCAGACACCGCTGGGCCACACCCTAGCTGCCTGCACATGACGTGTGCCTCCTTCAGGCACCAGCCATCATCACACACTGACCCCCAGATACCCTTGTAGGAGATTTCCACTCATTCTGAGCATCTTCCCGTGCCATTCGCCAGCCTCAGTGTAGGCTGGTGTTCTGTGTATGCAAAAATAAGTGTGAGCTTTTGAGATATATCTATTCTCACCCTGTTTGCCTCACTTACAAATTAAGGTGAGTCTGTCAGTTACTCCAGATGTGTACAAACATTCTAGGAAGATCTTACTTAATAATTACACCATAGTGTGTGGTATGTTTCATTAGTCATTAAATGAACCAAATTAGATTGTACAGCTGGGACTTCTCATGCACTGGTGCTGTGGAATTTGACATCAGCAGGGTGGACATGAAAATTCAGGAAAACATTTTTCCATTCATGGGGAAATGGATTAAGTTAAATGGCATATTCAAAAACATGGAATATTCTATAGCAGTTAAGAGCAATGAAACAAATACACAGAGAGAGATATCAAGGTAGACTGAGCTCAAAAGCACATTAAGTAAAGAAAAAATGGCATTGGGTATTGAATAATATATGGAGACTACTATAATTTATGTGATGCGAAAGAAAAATAATGAAATAACAAATAAATATTCATATATGTGAAACTATAAAAAATAAACTATTAAGGATATACACAAAATTCTAAAGAATAAATCTATGAAGAAGGAGATAGAAAAACACTGAGATTGGAGGAATATTGGGAGTTTCAAGTATAACTATGCTTTGTTTCTTGAAGGACTGGAAAACCACTGTGATGAAATGTCATGTCTAGGTAAGGGAGACATGGCTATTTGCTTTCTTATTCTCTGTATTTTCTGACCTTGAAAACGTCTTCCTGGAATAGCAGAAAGTGAGGCTGACCAGATGCCGAGCCATCCAGGAGGCCCAGCTCATCAGCCCCAGTCCTGGAGGCTGGTGATTCTTCTCTCTCCTCCCCATGTACCCCAGTGGCCTCTAACTCTGCAGCTCTCCCTGGCTCCTTCCTCGTTGCGACAAACCCCCCTGTGGCTTATAAGAGCAATGGTATGTCCTGGAGAGGATGGCTCACTTGGTGGGTTGGGTCCAGACACGTTTGCTCTGCGATGGGCAGATGCTGATTCAGCCACAGGTAGAACTGGAACAACACAGAAATGGGGATTAGGACCGAAGCTTCCTGTCCTGAGATGGACACAGGACACATCAGAAAAGAACTCAACTAGTGGCTGGGGAAGAGCCACCAGCGATGCCATACCTTAACCAAAACATTTAGACTAGTCATGGGTTCATAAGGAACTACTAGATTTCTGATGAAGTTGGAGTCAAGTTTAGGTTGCTGACAGAAAGCGCTTCAAAGTGATCGTGCCGTCCCCAAATGCCTTTACCCCTTTTAACTCTGTACCTACTCAAGGCTCTGCATGAGGGTTCTAAGCAGTAGTACCATAAGTCATTGACAAATGGACAAAAGTTGTAAGAATCATTGTATTCACAAAGATAATGATTATCTTAGACCCCAGAGGGAACATTTTACAATTTAGTGACCCATCTGCCTGTATATCTCCTCTGGATGATAAGGCTGCATATCTATTGAACTGATGTTGGAATCATTGCTCTTACCTGCTAAGATTGTTGGTAACTTTTTATTACCTGCTGAGACTGAAAAATAGAAATATCTGTTAGAAGGATCTTGTTTCATTAATAAAACAGACAACAACAGATGCTGGCAAGGATGCGGAGAAAAAGGAATGCTTCTACACGGCTGGTGGGAATGCAAACTAGTACAACCTCTTTGGAAGACAGTTTGGTGATTTCTGAAAGAACGAGAAATTGACCTTCCATGTGACCAAGCAATTCCCCTATTGGGAATATACCCGGAGGAACTCAAATCATTCTACAAAGAGATACCTGCACATATATGTTTGTTGCAGCTCTATTCACAACAGCAAAAGCATGGAACCAACCATGTTGCCCATCAAAGCTGGACTGGATTAAAAAAATGTGATACATATACACAATGGAATATTATGCAGCCATAAAGAAGAACAAATATATGGACTTCGCAGCAACTTGGATGGACTTGGAGTCGATCATACTCAGTGATTTATCACAGAAACAAAGAATAGAGTTCCATATGTTCTCATTCATAAGCTGACCTTGAATAATTATAATGCTATAAGAAAGTGACTGGCAGTAGTGGGAAACTGTCAAGGGGGAGTGGGATTGGCAGTTTAGGGAAACTGCTAGGGGAGGGAGGGGCATACCTCATCAACAAGGGTACCTGCCTGATCAATGTTTATATACCTACCCCTGAATTGTACCCCATATCTTTATAATAAGAATTAAAAAAAAGAAGGATCTGGCTTTATTACTTTGCTCACATATGAAATATTAACACTTCTCCCTGAGGAGGGATATTTGTACAAACAGAGGCTGCTGGCATTTTTCAGAGTGATATCTGTGCCTTTTGAGTGGAGAAATTTGCCTCTGCTATGTGCTGTCTACCAGGCTTGTTCCTGACCAATACTAAAGCTGCCCCAAAAGGAGTCAAATGGCCTGCCCACCCATGAATAAGCACATTTTCACATTTGCTTATTCATTCAATAAACATTTATTGGATCTTTATAATGTGTCAAACACTGTGATAGGTGCTAGGGATACAGTGATGAAGAAGACATAAAACTCTTGCCTTATGGAGCTTAAAGTTGACACTGGGTATCATACATTGTCCTTAGATCTCTTGGTAGTAAATTTCCCCTGTCCCTAAACAACAACTTATGCTCCCTATGGGTTTGAAATGCTGGAAGTGCAATAAACAATGTATCACACTCATTTTTGTTGTTTTAGCTAATAGCTCGTTGACGTACCTGATGATATAATTGAATGGTCAACATCTTCTGGGATGGCTGAAGTTGAGTGAACTGTTGGAAATAAAACACAAGGAAAATGAAAGGATATTTAATATTGTATAGAGAGGGAAGCTCCCTTTTCATCTATTTCACATTTCTAGGAAAATAATCTGATTACCTTACTATAAGCTCATTTAAAATGGAGAATTTAAAAAGGAACCAGCAAACTCAAAAACATGATGCCAGGCAGGAAAGGTCACACTTTGTATGATATCGTTTATGTGAAATATCCAGAATAGGTAAATACATAGAGTCAGAAAATGAAATACAATGGCCTTCTTTCTAGCAGCAAGCAGAAATGCCATACGCTCTTCACCTGGCCTGGTAGCCATAGGACAGAAGCACCCCTTTTTTGGAAAGTGGCATACTATAGGATACTCTTCCAGGTACAGAAGAAGGTCACACTTCCCAAGCACCAACTATGCATCAGACTCCCTGCTAAGTGTTTTACATGGATTCACTGACTTAATCCTCACAACAATTCTTTGAAATAAGTAGTTATTGTCCCCCCTTTTTCAGGTGAGGCAATGGAAGCGCAAAGAGGTAAAGAAACATCATGAGGGTCTCACATGAAGGTAGAAAAGAGTGGCTCCTAACCCAGTAGTTCACTGGTTGACTGTGAGCACTGCAGTGTCAACTAAACGAAATATGTCACTTAGATTTTAAAAAAAGTCCTCAGTCACTTAGATGGAAGAACTAGGAATTTTAGGGTTTTTGCTCACTTTTTTGTTAATGTCTGGAAGTGCATATAAATATGCAAACTAGGAACAGTCAAATGATATTTATTTATTCAAGCATTTATTTATTTGTTCATTTAACAAACACCAAATTCCTAACAGTGAGCACACATTGCTCTATGGAATCTCTCTCTCTCTCTCTCTCTCTCTCTCTCTCTCTCTCTCTCTCTCTCTCTCTCTGTGTGTGTGTGTGTGTGTGTGCGTGTGCGTGCGCGCGTGTGTGTGTTTGTGTGTTGGGAACAATGTCAAAGATGAGGAAGATATGGATTCTGCCCTAAGAACCTGACATTACCATTGGGGAAACAAGTGGATATATATTCAACTGTATGACAAAAGAATAAGAGCTAAAAGTGAGGAGAGATAAAAAGCTTTGGGAATCTAGAAGAGGGTGTGTCTCCAGCTTGGATGGGAATGAGAAGGACTAGACCAAGCATGATGGGGGACTGATGCTGGTGTCGCAGTGGCCACGTCATTGGCAATGGATATGTGAGTCTGGGAGAAGGGCAAGAGTACAATAATTAAATGCAGACCAGGCTCAGAGACTAACCCTTTTGACTCTTAGCTTCCTTTATCTCAAATGAATGCTCTTTTTTTCAATAGGCAACATGCCTAGTCAATGCTTTTAGTGGCTAAAAGGATTTTAAAGTAGTTTAGCAAGTTTAGAATAGAGATTAAGCTCTAGGACTCTGAAGTCAGATTGTTTGAGGTATCATTTCATCAACCTTGGGGACAATATTTAACCTATTTGAGCATGAGTTTCCTCATTTGGAAAATGGAGATTATAGAAGTTTCCTTATACGGCTGCTGTGGGGATTGGATAAGAAAATTCACATAAGACATTCAACATATGTGATTATTATGGTGCAAGGCAATGTAGTTTATTATAAATTAAGCATGAGCCACATGTAATTTCAAACTTTCTGGCAGTCACATTTTAAACAGTAAAAATAAACAGGTAGAATTAGTTTTAATAATATAACTCACTTAATCCAATATATCAAAAATATTATTTCAATATAATATAAAATCAAAATGCAATCAATATTTTTAAAAAATCAATGAGCAATTTTTCTAGCATTAAGTATTTTTAAAACATTTTTTGTGGTATATACCAAAAACTGCACATGTTTAATGTGTACAGTCTGATGAGCTTGGACATAAACACATGCCCATAATATTATCACCGCAATCAAGGTAATATACATATCCATCATCCCTAAAAGTTTTCTTGTGTCCCTTTTGTATGCGTGGTAAGAACACAAGATATGCCTACTTAACAACATTATTTTTAATTTTTTTATTTAATTTAATTTTTATTTTATTTTAAAGATGTGGGGTACATTGCAAGATTAGGTATACAAGTAGTCATCATACAGGTAAAGTTTGGGCCTCCCTTGGGTCCCTATGACAGCATGTAAGTAATAATTGTGTTGTTAACTATAGGCAGAATGTTGGACAGCAGATGTCTAGAAAATATTCATGCTACATAACTGAAACTTTATACCCATGGAACAACTCCCCATTTGTGTAAGCCTTTGAAAGATCTGATGTGTATTTGGCACACAGAACATATCTCAATAGTCCCACAGAGAGTGCAGGTTTAAGGACTTACTAAAGTTATCATTAGCATTGTCAGAATATGAATTATAAGATGGCAGAGTGGAAATGTCAGCAGTTACAGGTGATGGAGGAGTGGAGACAGCATCAACTAGTATGATATAATGAAAATGCACTGTAATGGTGGCCACGCAGCTTCCCATGACTAGACAGAGGTATAACTTGCAAGTGTCTAAGTTGTACACTTCCCAGACAGACATAAGTCTAGATGCTCTAGTTTATTTCTTAGCTTCAAAAGGAATGAGAAGATCTTGAATAATCCTTTTCTATAACACACACACACACACACACACACACACACACACAACACACAACTTACCTTTTTTCCTCTTACTCTTTGCATCTGTGAAAGCGTATGAAATGGAACCCTTGGGTTATCATATTCTTTGGTAATAAAAATATAGGTAACAAATATAAAGTGAAGCTGGACAGTGTGAAATCCCTTTTCAGTGTCCTCTAGTTCCTTTATTCTCAAATCATTAGATCTCAAATGGACTATTAGTGGCACCTAGTGTGAAGGCAGAACCACTGACTATCATCGCAATGCAACGTAGGAGCTACAATTAATTGGGTCATGGGAATGGAGGTGGCAGTATCTTACCTGAAGATTTTGCATGTGCAGCAGTTGTAGGAGAGAGGTGAGTTGAGATGGCAGCAGGTAGAACTGCAACAAAGAAGCACCCATTAACAGTGAGTAACTGCTCACAATGACTTAAGGGAGGTGTGGTCAGCCAGGAGCTCCCTGTGATTTTACAAGATGTAGTTTTGCTTCCATTCTGAGGTGCCCCCTGCATAAGTGATAGAAATGCTAAATCACTTCTTAGCCAAATAACCCACAGTCCCATTAGACTCAATCGTCCCCATCTTGTCTCTCTCCCAGATTCAATGTCCAAGCGTGGGTATTTGGTGCTTTGTGATCAGAATGACATGTTTTGGGTCTCAATATTATCCCTAAGACTTGGTTTGATGGTCTGGACCATAAGGACCTCCTGGGACTTATTTTACTCTAAAGCCTGTTTTGTTACTGACATTTCTGTTTGGCAGTATAGTATTAGCATAAAATCTCTTCATGGTTCCACATTCCCATGTTCTCTCCTGCTCTCCAGTCCTGACTCAATGCCATAACTAGTCATGGGAATTACTTATACTAACACAATACCCAGAAAAACATTGACATAGGAAATTACAGGAGATGGAGAACCATTGTTTCTTTTTTTGAATTGACTTGGGGAGGTGCTCCCTTTCTCCTCCTCTTTCTTCTTTTGAGTCAGGGTCTCACTCTTTTGCCCAGGCTGGAATGCAGTGGCTCTATCATGGCTCACTGCAGCCTCAGCCTCCTGGGCTCAGGTGATCCTTCTGCTTCTGCTCCAGTCTCCTGAGTGGTTGAGACTACAGGCACACATCACCACAAATGGCTAACTTAAAAAATTTTTTTTTGTAGAGATGAGGTCTTGCTATGTTGCCTAGGCTGGTGCTCCCCCTCTTCTATCATACCATTCTCCTTTCTACTTGCTGTTTGAGTCACCATATTTCAATGTTTGTCAGAATAATGTGTCCATTTCTGTGCCATTGACCAGTAGCTATCACAAAATTATATTTCAGAAACAAGTGTGGTAGGCAGAGTATTGGCCTCCCCCAAAATGTCTACATCCTAATCTCCTAAATCTGTGGCTATGTTCGGTTACACACCACAGGGGGAGTATTAAGATTGCTCATAAAACTAGGGTTTCTTTCTTTCCTTTTCTTTTTTGAGTTGGAGTCTCACTCTGTCACCCAGACTGGAGTGCAGTGGCCGCTCCCAGCCACTGCAACCTCGACCTGCTCCGGCAATCCTTCTGCCTCAGCCTTCCAAGTAGCTGGAACTACAGGCGTGCGCTACCACGCATGGCAATTTTTTTTGACTTATTGTAGAGATGAGGTCTCACCAAGTTGCCCAGGCGGTCTCGAACCTATGGGCTCAGGCAATCCACTCACCTTGACCTCCCAAAGCGCTGGGATTACAGGCTGAGCCACTGAGCCCGGCTCAAAACTAGGGTTTCTAATAAATTGCCTTAAGATAGGGAGATTGTCCTGCATTATCCAGGTGGGCCCAATGTATTCGCAAGGGTCCTTAAAAGTGGAAGTGGGCCTGGGCAATACAGCGAAACTCTTGTTTCTACAAAAAAATTTGAAAAAATTAGCTGGGCATGGTGGTGCATGCCTACAGTCCAAGCTATTTAGGAGGCGGAAACAAGAAGATTACTTGAGCCCAGGAATTTGAGGCTGCTGTAGAGAGCTGTGATTGAGCTACTGCACTCCAGCCTGGGTAACAGGTTGTGTTCCTGTCCCCAAAAAATAAAAAACAAACTCAAAAGTGGAAGTGGGAGGCAGAAAAGAGTCAGAGTGAGATTACAAAACACTAAGCTGTTGGTTTTAAAGACATAAGCTTGAGGCCACCAGCCAAGGAATATGGGTTGCCTCTAAAAACTGGAAAAAGCTGACTGATACTTTGCTTTCAGTTGAGACCCATTTTTGGGCAACTGACCACTAGAACTACAAGATAATAAATTTGTGTTTTTTTAGTCACTAAGTTATGGCAATTTGTTACAGCAGCAATGGGGAACTCATACAGTAAGCAAATGTAACATGTGATCAATGTAACAATGATTTTTCCCTCCACCCCTCAAATTGAAACTTCTCAATTAGAAAAATTGAGTATTTGGATATGCTCAGAGAAGCTTGGCCAAACTGAAGCTTAAAGATAATTACAATTCCTTATGTTCAAAATGATTTCCAGTATTTTTAAAAAAGTAATATTATCTTTGTTTTAGAAGTTAGTGAAAGTATTAGAGTGCCACCCTGAAAATCATTTTAATCCAAATTCATTTATAAGAGGCATGTTATAATGAGTCACTCAGTAAAATAGCTAAACAGCCACATTTTCATTTATTTTTCTTCTGTATTTGGATGGGTAAATAGAAGTGTCCTAAGAGAAAACAGCATAAATAAGTTCTCTTACCTGATAATATAGTTGCTGAATTTCCATCACCTATTGGTACAAATAAATTGAAATATTTCTTATTCTAGTAATTTGAGTAAGTTTTACTCGACCTACTTATTGGTTTTCAACAAATCTTCAGTGTGATAGGTCTAAAATGCAAAATGTAAAATATAGTGAATTCCTGGTGAAATACAGCACCTTGGACTTAGCTGGCCTTCAGACGTATTGTATTTACTGATCTGATTTTTTTTGAAGGCACCCTAGAGATAAAAGCCTTAACATATGATGCTGACTCCTTGGAATGCCCACACACTGAGAGCAAGCCAGTTACCCCTGGAACTTGGGACCATCTGCCTGTCCTGGTCAGTGGTTGCCGACTGGGACCAATGCAAGGTAACCATGGCACATCTATAACTGAGCTGTCTCCTCAGTGCATGCTTCCCTAAGAACCTAGTGGCCATCATATATTTCCTCCTAGACCCTTGGAAGACATGTCTATTAATCATATATATATGAATAATTATTGTATATACTATTATTATATTGTATATTACACATTGTCATAGGTTATATATAATAATGTAATTATATATGATATCATGTATCATAATTATGTTATATAATAGATTCATCATTTAATTGTATATAATATTATAATTATATGTTATAATATGTGACAATTATAACATATTATATTGTTTTTATATGTATATATCTTGCTATAAATTTCAAATGACCATAAAATACATATATCTCATGGCTAGGCTGGAAAAATCGAAATATAAGATCAGTAATCATATAGATGAAAGAAAAATGAATAGAAAAACTACCAATCAGCCAACAAAACTCTTGGCTAATTACTGATCATTCAAGTAAGAACCAAACTTCCTGAAGTGTAAAGGCAGATAGAAATTATGGCACATAATGGAATTCTGATTGCCTGATAAGTGATGTCTTCTAAAACAAGCTATTGGCTTTGTTTGAGGACCACTGAGTATTTTAATATCTAATGCATTGTTTTCAATAGCAATTTGTAGAAGAGGCAGAATACTATGCACCTGTCTTTTTTTATTGTTAAATAAATATTTATTTGGAACCTATTATGCACCAAGATCTGTCCTTAACTCTGAGATAAACAAGATGGCTAAAGTTCCTTCTCTCACAAAACCCACACTCTGGGAAGTGGTGCAGGTGGCACCCAGATGAACAGGGCAACAAAAGAAAAATACAAAGACCATCTTGGATGGTGCAGGTACTATGAAGAGAAAAACAACAGATCAAACAGAACACAACTGAGAGGAAGTCTTTTTGGATTGTGTATTCAGAGGAATCCTCTCTGAGGGAGTAATATGTTAGATGAAACCTGATTACAAGGAGTGAGTTAGAAAAAAAAAAAACCACAACACAACAAAACAAAACAAAAAAACAAAAACAGGGAGATGAGCATTCCGGACGGAAGGAGGATCCCCCCGCAAAGGCCCTAAGGCAGGAACTATGTTGTCCATTTTAAGGAATGGAAAAAAGACCCAGGGAGCACGATGCAAAATGAGGTATATTTTCAGTAATCAGAAACAAGGATTAGGTCCTGCAGGGTCTAAGAGGCCATGGTAACAGATTTGGATATTACTTTAAATACAGTGGAAAGACTTTGGAGGGTTTTGAGTGAAATCGAATAATCTAATTTATAATTTACTAGCCTGTTCTAGTTTTGTTAATAAGAATGGATTATCTATATGTTGGGGAAGGAAAGAGAGGAGGTAGAAAACTATTTAGAAAATTATTGCCATAATCACCATAAAAGATGATGTGGCTTTGGATGACAGCAGTAACAGGAGAGTTGGGAGATGCTAATGGTTTAGCATATATTTTGGAAGGAATGACAGAGAATTTTCTGAGGCATTGGTTGTGTGATGTGAGACAGAGGGAAGAATAAGGAATGATTCAGACTTCTTCTGGTTGGAGAAACTAACTGAACAGGAGGAATATTTCTATTTTTAGTATTAGCTCTTCATAAAAACCAAGCAAGGTATCATAATATTGAACAGACAAGCAGCTGTGCCCCTTGCTGGCTGCATTGACTTGGGTAGGTTGATTAACTTTTCTATGCCTCAGATTCATCATTAGTTAAGTGGGAATTACAATAGTATGTACCTCATAAAGTTGTTGTGAAAACTAAATGCCATGCATGCAAAGTACTCAGAATTAAATGCATTCATTAGAGAAGGGGTGAGGAAACTAAAGCCTGCTGTTCCATTATAGCCCAGGACCCGTTTTTGTAAATGAAATTTTATTGGAACAAAAGCATGCCCAACAATTGTCTGAATTGTCTGTGGCTGTTTTCAGCAGAGTTTAATAAATGCAAGAGTCCATCTAACCTGTAAAGCCTAAAGTATTTGCTATATGTCCCTTTACAGAAAAAGTTTGCCAATCTCTGAATTAGATGATTAAATAACTAACGATTATGCAGGTAAAGTTCTTAGAACATAGCCTGGAACATTGTAAACACTCAATAATAGTTGGTTTTTCTTACCATTCTGTGTGCATGAACTCATTTAACTTAAACGAAGTGCTGTAAAGTAATTTTTAAAAATCTCCCTTTTTCAGAAAGACTGTAAGTGACTTGCTCCAAGGCCACACTAAATAAGTGTCAGAGATGAAACTTACATTTAGACCTTTTATTGACAAGCCCATCATCTTTCCCTATCCCAAAGCTTGGCCTTGACTGGTACACTGGCCTGTCTTGACCACATTTCTATTGGATTTGCTAGTTGCATAACTACTAGTTTCCTAAGACACCAGTAATTTATACAAATACTGAATGTACAGAATATATAATTATTCTCCCCTCCAAATTTGGCTCAGCAGTTGTAATAAAAAAATTTTCAGTTTAAAAAAAATGAAAAACTGCACCAAATAAGGACTAAGTGAAAATTCAACATGAAAATACCTCATACCTTGGGGCATTTCCAGTGAGTCTTCGGCATTCTCTGTAGAGAGACAGGATGGAATTTGGTGGCAGTTAAAACCCAAGAGAGTGAATGGCAGGCAGGTGCATCCTTACCCCCACATGAGTGTCATGTAGTGGGAAAGAACATATATTGAACAGTGATATAAGTGATACGGCTTACCAAGTGATACAGTTTACCAAGATTTTTTCCTCCACATGGTGATAGGAATGATGCTTTCAGCAGCAATTCCATTGGAAAAATGAACATAGCAACACCAGAGAATAATTAACCCTCACTATTAAAATGAAAATAAAGCTAATTCTAGTGGAAGGAAGAAAGTGGTTCAACAGCATTTTCAACTTAATGGAAGGATTATCTTAATGCCCAGGAATGCAGACATGGAAAATAATGATGGTCAAAACATGGCACTCTGATCCCTCCTGCCATTTATTCCATTTATCTCTTTGTTATCTGTCTATTACCTGCTCAGGTAGCTGTTAGAATGAAAATGTCAGGTTAATGAAACAAAGCCCTGAACTTACCTGACATAGGCTTTAAGTACTCAGTCTCTGTTAATGTGAGGAAAAGATCTACTTTAGAAAATGGCAGATGTTTATAGTGATGGTGCAAATAAAATGTTTTAAATGAAAGAATATGACTGCCAGAAATAAAAAATGTTGACTTTCCATGCCTTAGTTTGGGTGACTTTAATGAACCATGGAATGTATAAATGTTTATTAGCACTGTGTGTCTAATAATACATGTTCAAACCAGTTGTAGCTGTGCTGTGTACTCTGCGCAAACTCTGTAACTAACATCTCCTATTCGGAGGTATTGCATACCCAAAACAGTTAGATGGAACTCAGCAGCTCTATAGACTAGAATGCTTTGATGGAATTCTAAACCAAAACTCCAACTGAATTAAAGAAAAAAATCAAATGGAAAAAAAAAAAAAACTCAGTGCAAAAACAGACCAACCCCTCATCCCCAATATATAAGCTGTTGGAATACTAAAAAAACTTTTTAATATCATCTGAACACAGTCTTTATGATTGAATATTATAAGGAATTTTGGCAAGTGATCAAGTGTACTGCTCTAGATCAGCTAAATTATTTTTTTTCCTCAGTGACACACATATTTATGTCTTTAGCATTGGTAGTATGCTGAATATTAATCACATGTGTGGTGGAATTTCGTTTGCATATCTAGTCTGTATATCAAGTGATTCTTTTTTATTTATTTATTTATTATTATTTTTTTATTATGAAGTTGTGGGGTACAGTTAAGGGTTAGGTATACAATTGCATTTCATTCAGGCACCCTGTTGATATGGGGTGTTTCCCCGTTCCCAGACAGATATTTGCTACTGTTAATCCCATCTCCCTCCCCCCACCATAGTTTCCCAGTACGGTCAGTCATTTTCATATAGTATTGCATTGGAATCAGGAGCAATTCACTCCCCCGAAGGACATTTAGTGATAAGTTGGGGAGTGAGGATGTTACTATCATTTAATGGGCAGAGGTCAGAGATACTGCAAAACATTCTACAACGCACACAACAGCCCACCCACAATAAAGAATGATGTAACCCCCAATGTCGAGAGTGCCAAGATTGAGAAATCCTGTTCTAGATTGATCATGACAATTACTATGTCTACAAAGACTTGTGATTAGCAATACATGGCCTGAGCTCACAATCAACGGGACAAGCCACTGTTGTCTAAACTCCTTGTTTTGTCACCCTCAATAGATTGCAAACTATTAATGGGGGAAAACTTTATCTCTTAGTTCACTGAAGTGTCTCAAAAAAAGATAGAGCACAGTGAGAGTGATTCACGTTACTGCTAACCTATGTCATCTGTTCACCATTTTGAAATCTATTCTTAGTAATGGAATCACTAATATCATCCACTGTTTCTGTCTGTGTAAAATCCATTTCAACATCTTGTGGTTGATACATTTCTGAGTTCAAGCTGAAACTTACAAATTACCAGTGTCTCTACTTTGGGCTCACACACGTGAGACGGTCTACAGTTACATAGATGCAAGTACTGCCAATGGGATAAGTGGAGATGCAACCTGGACAGTGTGATGTGTGCCTTTGGAGGCAGAGATGTCCCTTACCTGAGCAGATGACACTGGCATCTTCTTTGGGACCACAGTTATGCAGGCCCCAGCCGGCATGAGGACACTGTCCCAGAAAACTCTCTCTTCCCGTACAGTCCACATCATCCAGCAGAAACTCGCCTTTGCCTTCACCAAATTGGGCCTCAACAGGGGCTGCCAGGGCGTGCCCACAGCGCAACTGCTGGCACACCACGTCACCTTCATTCATGTCCCAGCGGTCATCGCAAACTCTGCCCCACCGGCCATGGTAGAAAACCTCCACACGCCCAGAACATCTGCCTGACCCATTCACTAGTTGCAATTGTGGCCAGTCTTTCAGAAAAATACAGAAATATTGCATGTTAGGAGAAGGGATATATTCTGTCTCAACTTACTTGTTTCACCATGCATCAACTATTTATTGGTCACACTTTGGGGCACAGTAGATAGTAATGTGGATACTGTGGTTAATAGAACAGACCCAGCTTTTGCTGTCAAGAGCTTAGAGTTTAGTTTGAATGTTTGGAGAAGGAAGTCACATTAGCCTCAAATTAAGTGGAAACTTGCCACTATGCTAAGTGCTAAGAAGCCATAATGTTTGATAGTGCATAACACTATCATAAGGTTTGTACTCTCATAATGTTTGATAGTGCATAACAGAATGAGGTGGGTTGAGTATGTTTTTCCTAGGAGATGACAGTGAGCCTGAGGCTTGGAAGAAGAGTAGGAAGGAGTAGACAAAGAAGGTTGAAGAGGAGGATAAACTCATTCGACCTTTCCTCTTTGTGTAAAATACAACAAGCACACTGAGGTTCAAAGTGAGATGAATGCATGGGGATGCTCAGATGAGATATTCAATTGGGTCATATTAGTGGGGTTGGAGATCTGCCCATCGCTTAGAAGTATATGACCCTTCCCAAGCCATGTCAGCTGAAGAATTAGCAAATCTTGAGTTACCACCAGGAAATGGTGTTAGAATCTCAGTATCTAAGAGCAGAAAGAAATAAATAAGGTGTAATTGTTGTGCAAAATAGTCCACCCAAGTTTACTGGGCAAGCATCAGCATGCATGTGATGGCCTCGTGGAGTAGATGCTGAGTGGATGGCGTGCTTTGGGGAATATTTTCAGTAGGTTCTGATCGGGAGCAAGTGAGAAATTGTGTATTTGAAGAGTTGAATCTTTTTCCCCCCAAATAAATAGTCTCATATATCTATGACTGAACTAGCCTACTAGTGCAGAGCATATAAAAAAAGAAGAGAGCAAAAACATTTTCCTAATAAAACATGTCTGACTGCCCAGATAGTTGTGCTCAGTGTCATTTACAGATTGCTCTTTTTAGCTGACTTATTTGTGCAAATGAACCTTCTTCCAGGAGGGCAAAGTGCTGATAGGAGTGTATTTCTGTGGCACTCATAAAGGGACTTCTAAGTTTTCTGAAGGATATTGGAAGAATGTCCAAATTTTCTTCTTTTTTTTTTTCATAGAGCAATAGTCAGTTTTATTCCAATTGGATACACTTAGTTTACATTTTTACAGACAAGAATTGTCTGCATTGCTGTCAGTTTGCTTTAGTTTAACTTCTGCCTCTATAGAATTGTAAAATAACTTAGTTAAAGTCACCTCTAGATGGAATTAAATAATTCCTGGGATCTTTAGTCTTTCATTGAAAAGATATCCAGTAATCTCTTTTGCCCATTTCTAGTCTTAATTCTTTCTTCACAGTGACAAAAGCCATAAATCTGTCTTAGCACAGTTATGGAAGGAAGAATAAAGAAGATATTCACTGAAACTATAGAAAGAAATCACATCTCTTTTGTGACTTGCACTGAGAATGTCCAAATGTTCAACATGATTCTAAGATATCCTGATTTGGTTTCACCTGATGAATACCGCACCTCTTTATCACACAAAGCCATTTCAGTTGCATTGCAGGTAGACTGAAGCTGAATTCCAACAAGGATGACCAAGTGATCTGGTTTGCCTAGAAATAAGGGGTTTCTTAGGACGTGAGACTTCCAGTGCTAAAATTGGGGCAGTCCTGGGCAAACTAGTCCTGGTTGGTCATCCTAATAGTGATACCACCTATGTGATAAGCAAATCATTTAGCTTGATTTTTTAAACTGTAAAAAGGATCTTATCTATAAGAACAAGATTACATATACATATACAGATGCAATACCTTAGAGCAGTGGTCCCCAACCTTTTTGGCCTCAGGGACCAGTTTCGTGGAAGACAATTTTATACATGCTCCAACGTGGATGAACCTTGGAAACATTATGCTAAGCGAAAGTAGCTAGATACAAATGGTCACTTATCATATGGCTCCACTTATATAAAATGTCCAGAACAGACAAATCCATAGAGATAGAAAATAGATTAGTGATTGTAAGAGCCTAGTGGACGTGGGGAATGGGAAATAACTGCTAATGGGTGTGGGATTTTTTTCTTCAGTGAGCAGGGCTGGTGATGAAAATGTTCTAGAATTTGATGATAGTGATTGCACAACTCTGTAAATACACTTTAAAAATCACTGAATTGTACATTTTAAGAGGGCAGATTTTATGGTATATGATTTACATAAATAATAATAAAGTTGTTGTTTGACAAAAATAAAGGGACTTCTAAGGAAAGAGAACCCTAGAGGACTCAGGTTAACAACATGGGCATGTCTGTCTCCATTAATCTCTGAATTTGCTAAATGGGGATGGAGTGGGACACATTTATTGCCTTTCCACCTTTGCGTGGGTGTTTGAAGTTAGGATTTGTTTTAGTCTAAGTTTAACTGCATCTTTGAGTGATAATTTACTAAAACAGATATCCTCACTCCATAATTTTCTAAAATACATTTGGGCAACAATTTGGGGAGAAAATGTTTCCTGTGTGATTAAAGGCAAGAAAGCTACCTGCTTTCCACCCCCCCCCCTTGCCTTATTTGAGTGCTTTCAGTTTGTCTTCTGCCCTTCTCCCACCTCCTACAATGAGTTATGTTGGTAAACACAGTCAAAGGATTGGGGACACTAATGGATATTTCGCTCAAGACATAGTAAAGTGAGATTCTTACCAAAAGCTCCCGAAGTTTCATGCTCATATTCTATGAGGAAAAAATAGGAAAGTTGAATGTAATTTGGGTATATCAGAAACGACAACAATTCTGGAATGCCCTGCAGTTGCTGGAAGAGTCTGCCATTGCCTCACTGCTATGACCCCAGTGAAAAACTTTAACCTGGAATTAGTCTTATACATGGTTATTCCAAAAAAGCTTAGGGCATAGGTATCTTGTAAGGAGAAACCTTTTGACTATTTTCGATATTCATTGAAATGCAAATAATTTAGTCTAAATTCCATACTCTAGTATAACCCAGTACACGCAGCTAATGCTGGTTTTCTAAGTTTCTCAACCTGAGACTGGGGTAGGAGATGCTTGCTGGCTAAACAGGTGCATCTTCCAAAGAGACTGATGCTATCCAATGCTGAGTCTTTAAAATATCATTTTCAGATCGAAATACATATGGTTTCATTGTAACTTGGGAGTAAAACTCTAAGTGACCTTTTAACATGAAAGGATTTCAAAGAGAGTCTCGGCTTAGGGCAGGCAACCCCGGCTATGCTGTTTGGGGTATTTGTTTGAGAAACATCTGAACTGATTAACCCATTAACTTTTGTCAATTACTCATTTGTCACATTGACTGACTCTCAACATGGAGCGGGGAGCACTTAAGGAAACGGAACGGAAAGTTTGAGCCTTGTTGATATGGGAAGATGGGTCTGCTGGCTTTAAGCTAAATAAGTTAGTACAGGTCAGCACAGGGCTTCTCTGCATCTGGGGAGCTTGCCAGGACTTAGGATGTGCGAATGTGTTGGTGTAGCTTGAAGAAGGCGAAAAGTGTGAAACAACAAGCAGAACATCGAAGACAACTCTGAACATCTGCACATTCTGCTTAGTTGCAGGGCAATTTTTCCAGGGTCTCAGCATATTGGGAGAGAGAAAGGCAGAGCACTGGATGTGGAGCCTAGAGAACTGAATCTTTGTTCAGTTACTTCAGTCAAGGCACTTAACCCTAACTTTGCTTAACCCTGGTCAGTTTCCCTATTGGCAAAGCAGGGTTCATAAAAGAAGCACATCTGAGTTGCTGTAAGGATGGAATGGAATAATCAACAGGAGGTACTTAGAAAACTGGAGCTGGACTCGGTGGCTCAGCCTGTAATCCCGTGCCTTTGGGAGGCTGAGGTGAGTGGATTGCCTGAGCCCGCGGGTTCGAGACCCACCTGGGTAACTTGGCGAGACCTCATCTCTTAAAAAAAAATAAAAAATAAAGAAAACTGGAGAAAGTCTAGAGACCCAGGAGGTTTATGCTTTGAGACAGTTACTTAGGCAAAACCACTTAGAGACAAAACCAATCAGTGAGGCTGTCAAAATGTTATAGTTGAGATTAGATTATCCTCCAAATGACAGGATAAGTTTAGTCAACTTTAGTCAGCACAGGAACAATCAGAGAAAATTATTGGGGAAAAAAACTAAACCAAGGCTAACATGTGAGGAAGGCACTAGAGACAACTTTGCTTTCACGATTGAAATGGTGATTAATTAATCAGTGATCAATTAATTAATAACTAATAAGTAGGTTCTAAAGTGAATAAATTCAACTGTACATGCTTGATTCTAAAACAGGGTTTCTTAGCCTCAGCACTATTGACATTTTGGAGTGAAGCATTCTTTGTGGTGGGGGCTGTCCTATGCATTATGGGATATTTAGTAACGTCCCTAGCCTTTGCCCAAAGAGGTTGGTAGCACCCCCCAGCTGTGACAATCAAAAACATCTCCAGACTGCCAAATGTCCTGTGAAGGGCAAAATGGCCTCTGGTTGAAAAAAACTTTTCAAAAGCATACTTGAAATGCATTTTTAAATTCCCTGATGTAAGATTTATACTTACAATAATTTTCTAACTGAATTGTTTTCAGCCCCTCTCTCCCAAGGTGCCTGACCTAGGACATGCTGCCTAAGAGAGAGGCAGAGTCCCCTTTCTGCCCACTTATGCTGCCTGGAGCACCCAGATGAGGCAAAGGCAAATTCCACCCAGTCCTGCATGGGCTAAAGAAACATAGGAAGGACTTTGGAAAGTGATCTGCATGGTTGAATAATAAGGCAGAGCCCAGGGTCCAGAAGGTTGCACATCATTTTGCCCTGTAGGCTGGTAAGAAGCTTTGGGAATGATTTTGTAATGGACCAGAGTTCTCCTCTTTTCAAAGTGTGGCCCTCAAACAACTCAAGTACTTTAAATCTCTGAGGAGGCTTGCTAAATATGCAGATTCCTGGAGGGTACCTCATGTCTAAGAGTGGGGCCCAGGACTGTCTGCATGTTCAATATGCTCTCGGGGTAATTGTTATATATCCCACCATTTAAGAATACCTGAAATAGAGACCACTAAGTCAGTCTTTAATGTATAAGGACCATAAAGTTAGATGTATTGTAAGCAGAAATAAAACCAGGGTGCCTTTATTTTGGTAAATGCACGACTTGCCCTGCTGGGTGGCAACTGTCATTCCCAGGGCCTTCACATCCTCTGCTCTGTAGATCCCACCCACGCTTGGGCCATCTTCATCCAAGCTAAGGGGATTGTCAGGCTGTGACTCACCTTCTTGCTGTGTCACAAACATACCTCGGATGGTGCTTCTCCCAGGGTGTCCCTTCCACAGCCTTCCTCTGGATCCTCTGATGTCCTTCCTGTAGCAAACTGAGACGTATCAGCCATGTTAGGACCCAGCAGGGACCCTGAGTACAGCTGAGCATCAGACAGCAGCTTCATGGTGCCTGATCCAAACCCAGTGGCTCACGAGCTCAGCAGAGGGCCTGGGAATCTGAATTTTCAACACCTTAAGAGATCCTGTTGTGCAGTTAGGTTTTGGAACCATGTTCTAGAATCATGTCTCCTTACACTTCTGCCTGAAATGTACTTGGTCTTACAACTTTTCCTCATAATCAAGTATGTATTTGTACCAGATATTCCAGTTTTTCTGTTGTATATTTGTTGCACACCTTCAGCTATCTGCAGTTAATTCTGAAGCATTTTCATGTCAGCTCCAGTTTACACATAAATTCAACCATGCTCTTTAGTTAACCTGATATGTTCTAATATCTCCAGGGTTTCACATGCCTCCTTTTTAAAATCATTTTTCTTTTTTTTTTATTTTTTAACATCTTTCTGTTTTTATTTTTATATATTTTCTTTTGAGTAATTACTTAATTAGTAATAACCAATGAAACATTTTTGAGTTTATCTTTTAAAGGTAGCTTTGGTAAGGGAGGAAGTATTTGGCTAATGTTCACATAAATACAGTAATCCTTTTAAAAATTGATTTTAGTTGGGTGCTGGTGGCTCATATCTGTAATCTCAGCACTTTAGAATTCCAAGGCCAGATCACTTGAGTCCAAGAGTTCAAGACCAGCCTGGGCAACATAGCAAGGCCCTGTCTCTACAAAATAAAAAATAGCCAGATGTGGTAATATGCACCTGTAGTCCTAGCTACTTGGGAGGCTGAGGCAGGAGGATCTCTTGAGCCCAGGAGTTTGAGGCTGCAGTGAGCCATGATTATGCCACTGCACTCCAGCCTGGGCAGCACAGCAAGGCTCTGTCTCTAAGTCAGTCAGTAAATATATAAATAAATAACTCTTTCTGGTTGTGTACAGTAAATTTCATTTAACCATTTTCATTACTTACAGATAAGTGATACCCTCCAAAGCAGTCCCTTTAATGGATTCTCATTCTCCTTCCTTGAGAAGAAGGCCTCATACTGCCCACTTTTATGACTTCCTTTGAGCTGTTAAAATTTCCTGGAATGTCATAACCCTGTATATCTGCATGGTATCCTACTCGTTTAGGAAAGATCAACTCCAAATCAGAAACCTTTGTAAAATGTTTCCTAATTTCTCCAATTGAACTTTTGACTTCAAAAAAATCTTCATGTTTAGTTCACTTGAGTTTAACAAATATCAGTGAGCAACTCTGATGCACCAAACTCTGAAGATCCAATGGCAAATGAGAGTCTTGGTGTCTCATTGGATACTTACTGACTTGGGGCTACTGGGTTCATGTCTTGTCATATCAGCCAGCCAGACTGAAGGATCTTGGAAAGAGTGGACCATCTTCCCAGCACAGTGCCCAGAACACACTAGACACTCACTAAATGACTAGCAAATGAGTTATGATGTAGGATATCTGGTAGGCCTTGAAGAATGGGCTGATAACACTTAGAGAAGGTGTATAAATAGGAATGAGCCCTTTTTATCTAGGGGTCAGTAAAGGAACTATCTATACTGCAACATCAGCTGTGTGTTGGATGAATAGTGGATATAAGAATGGATAAATAGGAGAGCCTGATTTTCTTTAGAGCTTTGAATCAAGGAGAGTTGTCTAGACTTTTCAAGTGGTGGTAGAGGTGTCATTTTGAAAGCAAATGGCAGCCTAGTGCAGGGGTAGCTAGAGGCGAGCAAAAGACAAAGGTAGGAAAAAAACTGGGACACAGATAACTCGAGTACATGAGCTAGAAGGTGTCATAATTTGGGCTGTGATGGCTGCTTCCACGCACAATAAGTAGGGAAAATAAAATATATGACAATGTTTCTCAAGGCTGCTACCCCAACTGCCTTTATCAGAATTACATGAGAATATGCTTAGATCCCTAGACCTTGTCCCAGACCTATTGATTTATCAAGGTATGGTTTGCAATAAGCTCCCCTGGAGATTGTAATGCACATAAAAATCTGTTACTTGATTACCCACACAATACAGGAAATGGAAAAGAGTAAAAGTAGAAGTTGACTGCAAGAATTCAAGGCAATTATACACTGGAGAGACTGGCAACTAGCTTTCTTCCAGTAAGAACTGAGTTTAAAAAATGTAATTGGGGTAAATATATTAGATGTTTCACCCAATAATTCCTCAATCTTGTACTTCTAAAAGGAAAAAAAAAAGGTAACATTAATTTAGCATTATGTATACTCATTCAACTACTGGAGTATCACTGAGCACCCACTATATACCAAGGACTATTGTAGACTCTTGGTGTTTATCACTAGACAAAACAGAAACTTCTGTACTTGTGAGTCTTACATTTTAGAGGAAAGAGATAGTCAATGAGCAAAATAGGAAATGAATGAGTGAATTGTATTGTATTTTAAAAAGTGGTAAGTGCTGAGAATGAGCAGGTAGCAAGGATTGGGGTGCTCAAGGAATGGTCAGGGTAGACCTCATGGAGAAAGTATGATTTGAGCAAACTTGAAGGGGTGAAGATATTAGATTTGTTGCTATCTGATAAAGACTGTGTCAGGCAGAAGGAATAGCAAGGGGAAGTCCTTCCGGGCATGCCTAGCATGTTCCAGGAGCAATAGAAAGCCTGGGTAGCTTGAACAGAAGAGTAAGAGAAAGAATATAGAGAGATGAAGACAGAAACTGGGGAGCAGACCTTAGATTCTATGGACTTTGACATTTACTGTAAGTGAGATGATAAAGGTGTTAAGGGCTTTGAGCTGGGGAGTTCTGTGACCTGACTTGGGTTTTAAGAGGATCACATTGCTGACTGTGTTGGGTGAACTAAGGAGGACAGGAAGGAAGCTGGGAGACCAGTGGCAGATGCCACAAAAATCCAGGCTGGAGATAGTGGGGGTACAGTATAAGCTAGAGTGGTGTGAAGTGGTTAAAAATTGGCTGGATTCTGGCAGAGCCAACAGGATTACCAGGTGGGTAGGATGTGGGATGTGAGAGAGAGCATGAAGTTAAGAATGATTTGAGGATTTTGCCCTGAGCAAAATGGATAGATTGAGTTATTGTCATCTGAACCATATTGGTCACTGGGCTGAGTACTGTCCATGATATCTTATTAAATCCTTAAAGGAACCCCCTGAGTTGGGCCCTCTCACTATCCTCATGTTATTCATGGGGAAACTGAGACCTGAGAAACTGTGTCAGGCAGAAAGAATACCAGGCTGTCAACATAGCTCCTTAATAGTGGAGCCGTGTTCTAAATGTAGGTTTCATGATGTCTTAGCCTGAAGAAGGATGTGATCTTTTATGAGCTTTCTCCAGTTCTGGCAACCCATTTTGGACTAAGTTTTATGTATATTTAATCACCTAATTACTTCACTAAATTCTGTTCTATGAGATTTGAGCATCTGCAATTATCCAAACACATCTGTGAAATTTAAATCTCACAGATATGTAATACCAGAAAGAGATAAGTTGATATGTCATTAGACAAGAGCACAAATCACCTGCACCTGCAAAAGAAAGGCAAGACTAGCAATTCAACTATTAAAGGGTACTTTTGATGCTGAATCAGACTGGGAATCAGAACTTTCCAAACTCCACCTGCCCCCAGAATAACAATAGAAGGTAAATGAGCTGTTGGAGTGTAGCCTTTGTGCCCTGTTGGGGAAATTCCTTCCACGAAGTCCAAATGAGTCCATCACATTGACATGTGTGCACAGTTCCATAGGTTCTTTCCACATATTAATTTATTTCCCATGAGCAGGTAAATACTTCACTAATTCAACAAATAGGACCAATATTTGCCTATAGGCTGCCTGAGGACTATCTCTACTGAAAGGTTGTCTTCTGACTCATTCTGGGACAGCCCTCATTACTTTCTTCAGACTCTTGCTTTGTAGTCTAGGGGTACTATTGAGTTTAACAAATATTTGCTGAGTACTTACTATTGTCAGCATGTGTAGGTGTAATATCCAAAGAAGAATCAAATACCATTCCTGATTATAGGGTACTTCCAGTCGAGGAGGAGGGATAGGACAGGAAACTAATAACACTGCTTACTGTGATCGATGTTGCAGTGAGAGAGTGCAGAAGGAACTGGAAGAGGAGAGGAGAAAGTCTTCCTACTACAGGTGACTCTCATGTTGAGTCTTAAACGCAGAGCACGACCATGCCAAGTGAACAGAAATAAGACCATTGCTGCCATTGCTGCCAAGGTATCACTTGGGCAGAAGCACTGGGATGTGAAACCACAAAGTATGTTCAGGAAATCTTCTGCAGTGAGATGAACCCTGGTTGAAAGGAGGCTTCTGGGGAGCTACATAGCACAGTAAAGCAGGAGAGGTCAGCAGGGCCAGACCACAAATATATGCATGATATATACATCATGCACGTGAGTTTGGCTTCTCAAGAAGCAAAAATGGTGATGCAGAGGTTTAAGTTGCACCTTAGAAGATGACAATCAGCCGGGCTCGGTGGCTCAGCCTGTATTCCCGCGCCTTTGGGAGGCTGAGGTGAGTAGATTGCCTGAGCCCACGGATTTGAGACCCGCCTGGGCAGCGAGACCTCATCTCTGCAATAAATAAAAAAATTAGCTGGGCGTGGTAGCGCGCGCCTGTAATTCCAGCTACTTGGAAGGCTGAGGCAGAAGGATCGCCGGAGCCCAGCAGGTCGAGGCTGCGGTGGCTGGGAGCGGCCACTGCACTCCAGTCTGGGCGACAGAGTGAGACTCCAACTCAAAAAAAAAAAAAGAAGATGACAATCATGGAGAATTGGAGGGTGCACTGAGTGGAGATGGGGCTGGAGCTAGGGGAGTCAGTCATGAGGTTGTGGGAACTATCTTGGCAGAATATCTCAAGGAGGCAAATTAAGGCAGAGGCAGTGAGAACAGAGAAGGTGTACACCTACTTTTGGGATGTGGACTCTATGCAGACCCTGTTGAACTACTGAGTGTGAAAGAGGCTACAAGAGAGTCACTGGGGATTTATACACGTGTCTGCCTATAACACAATCCATCTCCGAGGGTGGAAGGGTCTTGGCTGTGAAATATTAACAGCAGCACCGGGCTACTGTGCAGCCACAATGACTGGTAGCTGAGTATCTGCTGTTGATACAGCTAGTATCTGCTGCTGGTCTCCCTAAGTCACATATCTATTCACCTTTAGAAGGCAAAATCCATTCCAGGCTTGCCATCCTCTGCAGTGCTTTTGGGCCAAGTTGGGCAAACTGCTCAAGATATTGTAGTGTGAATTATTCTAAGAAAAACATACGGGTGCTGTTCCTTAACACAAAGAGCTCTTTGTTACACTCACGGCAGATGGAAGAGTCCAACACCAAGTTCCTAGTGGTGCCACCACTACAGACCAGTCTCTCCCTAATATGGTAAATCAGGCATATGGCAGAGAGGTCAAGGAGAAACCACCCTAGCAAGCTTCCAGGAGACAGAAGTTGCCCAGCAAGGCAATTTCAAGAAGTAGTCGCTCAACCTTATACAATGGGCCTCATCTGCTCTTTGCTCATTGCCATACACAGCATCCCAGAAAGAGTGTTTGTGTGAGTGGGTGGGTGGAAGGGGAGGCAGAGGACCACCTTTCCCCTGAAAACGTTTCAATGTCATGTTACTCAAATACATTTCCTAAGGCCATGTAGTGTGTGAATAATCTACGGGGTTGGAAGTATAAAGTGCAACAGATAGAGTATTGAGATAAAACTGGAAAATGGGTTGGGTTGGGTCATGAAGGGCTTTGATAACCAGGTCAGTGGTCTTGGACTTAATTTTATAGGCAGAAGGAAGCCATTGGAAGTTTTTTTAAAAAAGGAGTAAGATAGTAAGATTTTTGGTCAGAGGAGTATTAGAAAGCTCAAACCCAGCCAGGCTTGGTGGCTCAGCCTGCAATCCCAGTACTTTAGGAGGCCTAGGTGAGTGGATTGCCTGAGCCCACGGGTTCAAGACCAGCCCAGGAAACTTGGCAAGGCCTCATCTCTACAATAAAACAAAAAATAGCCCGGCATCATAGCATGAATCTGTAGTTCCAGCTACTTGAAAGGCTGAGGTGGAAGGATCACTGGAGCCCAACAGGTTGAGGCTGTGGTGGTTGTGAGCATTCATGCCACTGCACTCCAATCTGGGTGAAGGAGTGAGACTCCAACTCAAAAAAAAAAGGAAGATCAAACCCAATGGGATGTGTAGGATGGACTCAAAGGTGGAAGAGACTAAAGGTAGATTTCTTAAGAGCCACTAGAGGAGAGAACAGAACGCTGAACCTGGTGGTGGTAATGGGAGAGAAAGTTGAGGAAGGATGTGAAAGACCTTTTGCAGGCAGCAGCAATGGGATTGGACAACCCATATGAGACAGAGGAAAGGATGGGTTGAAAGGTATCACAGCAAAGGGTTTAAAGTGCAGTGACAGGAGCAGGAAAGGCAAGCCTGAGTGTCAGAGTATTGTCAAGGGTGGGACCATGATTTTGAAGGAGATTTGGAAAGGTCATATGATTCCAAATGATTGCTGAAGTCAGAAAGCAGCTTAGATTCTTGAAGGGAAGGTATGGAGGGAGGGTCAAAGACTTCAGGGAGAGGAAGGCCTGGCAAAGGCATGACCAATGAACAAAGAGGAAGAGATGAAGACGACCCTGCCACAAGGCCAAGGAGGAGTTAGGGTCTGGGCACCTGGAAGACTGTCGATCTGGCCCACTGTAGAGGAGCTGAACACACCAAGGCCACTGGCAATTAAAGGAGAGTAGGTATTCTTCCTTCAAAAGAGCAGCATCAGAAAGGAGCTAGGGTGAAACCACAGTACAAGGGGTTAGGAAGTGAGAAGTGAGAGTAAGACATCATTATCAGCCGGGCTCGGTGGCTCAGCCTGTAATCCCACCCCTTGGAAGCCTGAGGTGAGTGAATTGCCTGAGCCCACGGGTTCGAGACCCGCCTGGGCAACTTGGCGTAGACCTCATCTCCACAATAAATCAAAAAAATCAGCCGGGTGTGGTAGCGCGCACCTGTAGTTTCAGCTACTTGGAAGGCTGAGGCGGAAGGATCGCTGGACCCCAGCAGGTCGAGACTGCGGTGGGTGGGAGCGGCCACTGCACTCAGTCTGGGTAACAGAGTGAGACTCCAACTCAAAAAAAAAAAAAAGACATCATGATCAAATTGGCAAGGACCCGGGTGTGAAAAAAGGAAGTTTTCATGAGGAACTGTAATAGGAGATTTAAACCCAACCCTTAGTCTTGGATATGGAACACTGACAATGTAAATACAGCATCTACACATCTCTGGGGCTGGGGCCACACTTCCTCCCATGGTTATCCCAGCCCCCTCTGCAGAAGTGCCAGGGTGGCCTCTGGTAGGGAGGTGGTCTCTACAGTGGGCAGGTGGTCTGAATGACTGTTTTGGTTTATTTTGGAGTGTTTGGGGGAGTATTTCTAATAGGAGATAAGGAGCCAGGAATGAGGGAAGATTTGAGGCTAGGTAAGGAGACGAGTGATAGCTTTGTGAGGGTACATGGCATTGAGGATGGAGGACAAATCAACAGGGTTTTGAGGAGGAAGAGTGGATGAAAAAAGTTGGTCATACGTAGCTAGCATGTGTGTGAGTGTGAGGGTGAATAAATATGAGTGAGTGTCTGTGTATGAAAGAAAGTGTGTGTGTGTGTGTGTGAGAGAGAGAGAGAGAGAGAGAGAGAGTGTGTGTGTGTGTGTGTGTGTGTATGGGGTGGTCCTCAAATCTGCTGGCCTCACAAGCAAACCAAGATGGCATGATATCTGCTGAGCATTTGACCAGAGGAGCCCGGGATCACAGGGCAATTGTGCAGACCCAGCTGCAGTCAGACACTAGGAATTTCTATCTGACCACAGTACTGAGGCTGGAAGCCCCCATCTGAGAAAGCAGAGTCAGGGCTGAGTATGTCAGGTGAGGTCTGTGGGAATGAGGGAAGGGAGGCTGTGGTCAGTGTGGGGCCTAGGCAGAGCAGCACACACAGCTGAATGGATTGCAAGTTGACCATAATGGGGTTTGAAGAGCCTGTTTTAAATTTCACTTGAATTGTGTGGATTTCACTTGAATTGTGTGGATCGGATAAACTCTATACCCAAGAACAACCACAATCTCAGAAACAGTCATTCTCCAGTGGTCAACAAGTTACCTTGTTACTCACTTTTCATGTGACTCAACCTAATATCAACTGTGCTCCAGTGCTCCGCAAGTTCCCCAAATCCTTTCTAGTATCAAAGTGACCTGCACAGAACTGCAGCAATGTCCCTGGGTGGCTGTTACCAAACAGTCTCACTGGGCCCATTGTCTGTAAGTCTCTTGTGCAATCAGCTTGAGGAGCCTAGAAAAGCCTATTGGGGTATATCATATTACTAATCCATGTGTTCCTGGAAGCTCAAGAGTAATCCCCCCCCCATAAACCATAAGGAGACGTTCACATCTTGGGGGAAAGGTGAGGTGAGAATATAGTTCTGGACAAAAGGGTAGGGAAGGGGGCAAAGATAAAGGAGGCACCAGGAAGCTGACAATAAAATGGCCCTATTCATAACTGATACTTACAAATGGCGTCTTTAAAATCTGCTGAGCCTCTCAAATATCTTTAGGCTTGCGGCAACTCAGGGGAAACAACCTCATAATACTGTTGTTTGTTTTGAAAGCTTTCATAAGCAGACATCAGTCAAGGGTGTAATATTCTTGCTCACTGTTATTCATTCATTTATTTAAACTGGCTATGCAGTGCCCTCTATTGTGCCGGAAACTGTACTAACAAATAGGCCCAGCGTAGAACAACGTGTGCCCCAGCATGACAAATGCACCAGTATTTGGCAGTAAGTTTGCACATTTCAAGAAAAGCAAAATTACGCAGAGAAGAAGGGAGTTGAATGTTGTAACTGGATTACTGAAGTGGCCAATGTAATAAGTAACTTTCATTTGGGCTTTTTTTCTCATTGAGACTATTTTTTCAGTGTAATGAGAGGAAAAAGTGGGATTCAAGGACATTGGGGCCAGAATGAGGCAATCCTTGCTTTGGTGGACATAGTCTCTGCTGTTCCCAATATATTATCAAGTAGTCAAGTAGTTATCAAAGTCTTAAGAGAATCACTGAATTTTAGGGCGGTTTTTGTTTTTTAGGTTTTAGAAATCATTAAACTTACTCCAGATGGGGAATCGTCTCCACTTCCCAACCTTGAATCTATCCTAAATCTCTGGTAACTTAATTACAAACAAATTAAATCATAGCCCAATTCTACTTCCTAAGAATAGCAATACCCTTTCAATAAGACACTAGGCCAGGAATGAGGGCAGAGATCACTGACATTCATTCTGGATTGGCGCAGGGGCCACTTTTAACCATGCCTATAACTATATTCCCAAAGCTGATAATCTGTCACTTTGAGCACCATATCAACTCAGCATCATCTTTGCTACAAGTGGAGCAGATATGATGAATTTGAATTTAGAATTCTCTTAGAAATTTCCAAACATTTTTATGCTTCAGAAAGCCCCATCAATGTACATACACATTTGATGCAGTTCATAAATCCTGAGATTATTTATGTGTATATTACTGATATGCTAGAAGAAAATAACTCCTTTCCTGCTGTATATTTTAAAAACATGAAATCTATTACTTGTAAACTATTACTGAAATAATAAAAGGGGAAAAATATCTTGGTTTCCTGCAAGATAGATATATCATGGTAAAATACTATACTTTCATCTCTTCTCAGTTTAAAATATGTATGGGACTTATAATTTATAGCATCTACAATAACAGTTAACATTGACTGAACATTTTCTGTGCCTGAAAAACTCTTCCAAGTATTTACAAATATTTCATTAAATCCCCTTAACAATCCTAATGGTTATACCCTTTTTATATAAGAGGAAACAGCAAGATAGAGAGATTTAAAAAATGTGTACAAGTGCATTGTGCCAGAAAGTGCCCAGTTAGGACTTGAATGATCCAGATATTTCTGGCCCTAAAGCCCATGTTCCCAAGCTTTAACTTCATTGGACATGTAAATGAAAAATGTGGCCCAGAAGCCCAAAGGAGTCAAGAAATTATTAAAACCCTTCTTAACACTTTCATATGTTTTAATATATTTGAATATTGGACATAAACATATCCATACAATTACTCAGAGAACAAAAAAAAAAGAGTTTGTGTAGAGCATAAAATTTACACTCAGTTGTTATTCTGTGGCTGGTGAGATATGTTTTCCTTTTGTAGTTAATATGAACTATACTCAAATTATTTGTTGGCCAAGAGTATTTCCAAGTTTTCACTGATTAGTACAAGTAGAAAAACTAAGTAACAAAAGACTTTAATGTTTTTCCCCAAAGCCACAAAATAAGGATAAAATAATTGAAATTACATAGATGTTTTAAATTGGTTTAGTTCCAAATTAAATTGAAATTTCCTTAAGAGGACTAGGTCTTTACATGAAAATAAAAAATATCAAGTTGATAAGTCATTTTTTAATGGAAAGGTTTTCAGATTAGAAGGCTTCAGGAATCAAGTCCAGATAATTTTATTTTATGTCAAGTATTTCAGGCTAAGATATTCTTTTACTGTACATTTTACAACTCAATGCAACAACAATAAAGAGATCATAACTATAATTCAATACCTTTAGTGCTAAATATCAATACATGCACCAGAGAACATTTTAAAAACACTTATGAATTAAGCTTGGATTATCCCATAGCCAAGAAATCTTTCTTTGTCCATTTCGCTCCAGAATCCCACAAACAGAGTCATAATTTTCAAGAGCAATAGATTGACTGATGCTTTGTTCACAGAAAAGAATTCTTACAGGAAATAGTTGACCCAACTTCTTTAAAATCATGATTATGCACTTCATCATCACAACAACACACCAGTTAACACAACTATTTGCTCCTCACAATATCACATCAGTGGCTGGATTTCGTTAAACACAGTAAAAGCTCTATTTATCTAGATCTGATTTTAAGCTGATGGACTATGTGCAAATAACCATAACTTCCCTTTCAAGCTTGTAACAAGGCAAGAGCAAAGTAGACCTAGGGCATTAGCTGCAGTACCTGCTTCAGGTAGAATAACAGCATGGAAGAACAGCAGCCAAAGGAGGAGGGCCTGGCAGCCCATGTTGGGAGGGATTCCAGCTGAGGGAAAACCTGGAGTTTCAGCTTTATATACTATTCAGGTTTCCCTGGTGGGGGCAGGTCGGTGCAACTTGATGCTCTTCTCAGGTTTGGATTGGCAGGCATTCAGAACAGGGACAAGTAATTTGCTTTGGCATTTCATGTGTATGTATTTGTTATGGGAGGAAGGGAAATTCTACCTATTAGAGGCATACCGTGGAATCATTGGAAGTTGAAATTAGAGAGAAGAAAAGACAAAGCAAGTACTGGAGTCTGGTTAAGCAAGTGGGAGCCTTCTGAACCTTCCATGCCTGGGAGAAAGGCCGCCAGGAACCCAGGAGCTCTAGAAAACATGTGGCCACTCCCCATGGAAGCTGTTGCTGAAATTCTACTCATCTTTCAACGTCCACGTTGTGTCTTACCTCCTTTCTTTCAGTTTTTCTCTTATTCCTCAACACGTGTTTTCTCCATTCTCTAATTCCACAGCATCCACTTAGCACCTCTCTTAATAACTCTCAACACATTCTGCCCTAATTGTCATTACTGGTGTTTTAGTCTAATTTTCTCCATTTGCTTGTAAACTTTGAGGCCAGGACTTCTTATATTGTTTACAGTCTTACTTGCAATATCGCTTACTCATAACATGCTTAGCACGATGCCTCTTACTTAAATCTTTGTTGAATGAATTGAACCTTGTAATACACAAGACTATCTGATGTTCTTCAGATTAGTGCTTTCCTAACACGTATTTTCTCTTGACTTAGATCAATGGCCTATAGTAACAAATTATCCCATAATCTCAAAGAACTCTTCTGTTCTGAGCTTTGTATACAACAGCCTTCAAATAGAGAACACACTGTCTCAAGCATATGCTTAACTCTATTTCCCTGCAAATGGGATAAGACAACAAGGTTTCATAGACTCAGTGGCCCTGGATTATGAGGAATTATGAGAAAATATTTTTCTAACATGAATACTCTAATCGTACTTATCAAGACCACTCAATAAGTTGGGTAAATCCAGTGTATTGGTCAGTGCACCCAGTAGTAATGTCTTCTGGTCTTCTCTTGTGTGTGGAATACTAAAGCTTGGCCAGGTCTACACCTGGTCATGATAACCAAAAAAATAGGGTCATGAGTAGAGAAGAAGAGGAATGAGAGCTGGGACATGAGTTTAAAGGGCCTTGGTCTTGTTTCCTCCATAGTGATTTGGGGTAATTCACTTAGCTTCACTGAACCTTAGCTTACTCATCTAAAAAAGTGAGACAATAGCCGGGTTCGGTGGCTCAGCCTGTAATCCTGCGCCTTGGGAAGCCAAGGTGAGTGAATTGCCTGAGCCCGCAGGTTTGAGACCCGCTGGACAACTTGGCGAGACCTCATCTCTACACCAAGTCAAAAATTAGCCAGGCGTGGTAGCGCGTGCCTATAGTTCCAGCTACTCGGAAGGCTGAGGCTGAAGGACCGCCGGAGCCCAGCAGGTCGAGGCTGCAGTGGCCGGGAGCAGCCACTGCCCTCCAGCCTGGGCAATAGAGTGAGACTCCAACTCAAAAAAAAAAAAAAAAAAAGTGAGACAATACTATCTGCCTTGCTTATTTTAGAACGTTGTTGGGATACAATTAGACGCATATATTTATATATTATACAAACAAGAAGATTACTATTTCTTTTTTTCTTTCTTTTTTCTTTTTTTGAGTTGGAGTCTCACTCCATTGCCCAGGCCAGAGTGCAGTGTCATGCTCATGGCCACCCAGCATAGACCTGCTGGGTTCTACTATCCTTCCACTTCAGCCTTCCAAGTAGCCAGAACTACAGGTGCATGCTACCATGCCCAGCTAATTTTTGTTTTTTTATTGTAGAAATGAGGTCTCACCAAGTTGCCTGGGTTGGTCTTGAACCCACGGGTTCAGGCAATCCATTCGTCTCAGCCTCCCCAAGTGTTGGGATTACAGGCTGAGCCAGTGAGCCCAGCAATTTCTCCGTAGATGTTCTTATAACAAAGATTTGCTGACAGTACTTAATGCTATGAAGTTGTACAACAAATTTAGCAATATGTAACCAGGGCAGGGAAAAAAAAGACATAGAGGAAAAGAAGGTGTTACATAGACAAAAATAATCATGGCTGAAATAATATTTCACAGAAAAAAGCGAATCTCTATTTATTTTCCTATACTCAGTCTTTCTGTGAAGACTCCACTCTGCTAGAGGCCAACTATAAAACTACAAGTCAGAATAAGTCTCAGCCATTTTAGGTTTATTCTCGGCAGATCCACGCTTTCTCTTTCTTCCTTCTAAGTGTTTGAAAGCATAAGGTGGGTTGGGGCCTTTTCTGGGTATTGGCTTCTGTTCACGCTGCCATCCTCTGAAATAGATAACTAGTTTTGTCCCATCCTCAGACATGAGTCACACCAGCACTTGCCGAGGTGTCAGCAGGCCCAGCTGTTCCCAGGTTTCAGTGTTCTGCTTTCTTTAGCATCCCTCTCCACTTTTGGAGTCTCCAGATCCCTTATTCACGTACACATTCTTTCTCCCTCCTTTAACTTCTGCAACCTTATCAGGGAGATGAACTAGTACGGGGTACCCCAATTCCTTTGTCTTTGGCAAGCCACCCAACCCTCTCTCCTCTCACCTTCACACTGCAGGGCAATGGAGAATCTCAGCAAGGGTGACACCTCCCAAAGTTTCAGAAGGTAGGAAGGACAAGTCTTCTTTCTGATCCCTCAATTCTCCATATTATCTGGGCATTCTGTTGTCTTGTGGGCATCAGAGACTCACTGGCATCAACTTCCTATTTCACCAGATAACTTTTAACCAGATAAGATTTCTTCCAAATATTTTCTATTCTACATCTTTTGAACAAAATGTCAGGAATATGATATTTTTATTTTCTCATGCCATTGTTCCTGTAGGCGATGAAAGGTAAAGTGAGTAGACAAAAGACCATAGATTAATACTTCACAATAGTATCACATTATAAGATGAAATAGTTGAGTCTTCCACTTGGAAACCCTCCTGTTGGTGAAATGGAGTGAGGCTTTAATGTCAGAGGCAGAGATCAGATATTAGGCTCTTCTGGCTGCATTGTTTCAGCTCTCTGTTCTCTCACACTGGAAATAGTGACATGTATCTCACAAGGTCACTATTAATAATCAAGGATATGTATAAAGAGCACCCAGAAGAAAGCCTGGAACACAAATGCTAGCTGTTATTTCTAATTGTTACTGTTAAGAATAAACTGCTCTTACCTACCCCGTGAAGTTAATATAAAATTACTTGAGGGGATATGTGTGGAAGGGATTTTAGATATTGTTATTACAAAAACCATTGAGAAGCTGAAATGTACAAATAATAAACTGACCTGAGTCTTGGGCGTTCCAACCATGAATATTAGAAACCCAGACAAATTGGATCAGAACAAAAAGCATACTGGGATAGCATTCTGCCACACTGAAAACTCACATGCTGTGATGAGTAATCAATCATTATAAGACCCAAGTCCAACCAGGCTGCTGTGGGGAATCTTGGTTCCTGCATATTGGCTTTTGTTCAAACTGCGGTACACTGAGATAGATGCCCAGTCTTGTCCTAACCTCAGACATGATCCACAACAGTACTTGCTGAGTCTCAGAGCCTTCTTTCAGAAGCTTTCAAAGTACTTGGCTGCCTGCAAAGATGGTATTTAGGCATCTGCATATTCACATGGTGTTTGCTGTTTGTTGCACGCTGGATTGACTTGCTTTCTCAGAACTTAAAAAGAACTAGTAAAACACAGAGTTAGAGAAATGTAGGAAGGACACACTTCCATGGCCATCTGGGAATGCCCAGCAGTTTCCTGGAAGTAGCCCTAAAAAGGCAGTGGTCTTTCGTGAGCAGTGAGGACAGCCTGCTATTTATTGCCAGGGTAACAAAGTATCCACACCTTTCTAGTCTCTCTTTCCTTCCCTCCAATAAACACCTACTGAGTACCTGCTATGTGCCAGACTTGGCTCTAGGAATGGGGATACATCAGTGAACAAAACAGGCAACATCCTTGGTCCTTGGGGAGCTCAGCTCTAGCTGGTTAAGACATACACTACAAGCTAAATGAAAGATACAATGTGTCATTGGAGGTAAGTACTTTGGAGAACAATCAGGCAGGAAAATGGAGAGGGAATGTGGGGGAGAAGGGAACTCCTGGAAGCAGGTGGTTGGGGGAGTCCTTACTGAGAAGGTAACATCTGAGCAGAGACATTTGGATGAGATGAAGAAGTGAGACTTCTGGAGTTGCAGGACAAGAAATCAGGCAGATTCAGCCTGGATCACCCTGTTGCTTGCAGTCTAAATGCACTCATGGACCAGGTCAGGCCAAGGCCTAGGACACAGCTGAATCAAGTTAAGTTCATGGATGAGAAAATGTCATGGGGCAAGAAGAAATAAAATCACAAGGGGCCTCCAGGGGCCTGAAAGCATGGACTAAGTGTTCTTTGTAATATTGACAATGAATTGCTGATTTTAATGAAATGTTGACAACTTCCAATTTTCTCCTTTTGGATATTATTGTATTTGCTCAGGGAAAATACAAATTTTAGCTTTAAAGTTGTGGGGGAGAATTAACATAACAAAATGCTATTCTCATAAGAAAATCTGAGTTCTAGTCTCACCCTCCACTATTTATTGCTTGTATGACATTGGGCAGGTGCCTTCACTCCTCTCAGGTGCCCTTTTGTCCAACAGGGTTAATAATGTCACATCAGCTTGAGAAAGAAGGACCAAATAAATTACCCTTAGGATGCTCTATAGGACTAAATCTGGGTCTTGCCTTTTTCACCAACACTGTGTAATATTAAAAAGGAACATAGGTTAAAAAAATCAGGATTGAACTTCGTAAAAAGTTGATATATTTTATAATTTTATGTGTTAGTATAATGAAAATAATGTAAGGAAATCACTAAGGAAAACTGTGTCAAGTACATGAAAATTTGCAGAAGATAAAACTATACCCAAGTTATCCAGGTAGTATATGTCTTCAAAGAGTTTTTAGATCTGCAACCTCCAGCAAAGGATGATGGAGTTCAAACATTTGGTCAATGATTCAATCAATCATGCCCAGCAATGAAACACCATAAAAGCTCTAGGTATCCAAATTCAGTGGAGCTTTCTGGATGGTGAATACATCCATGTGCTGGGAGCATTGCCGTGATAGTCCCTGATTCGTCTAGGATGAAAGTGCTACTCTTGGACTCAGGAAAGGACAGAAGGTAATGATTGCTTCTCCATTTCCCATTGAGCAATGGAATTAGAGAGAAAAATAAGAGAACTGCTGCAAAAGAAGAAAAGCCAATGAAAAATCACTGGTAACCTTCAGAGCCCCAGCAAAGGGTCAGTGCTTGAAAGAGCAGCTACTGGAACACAACCAATGGCTATCTCCAAGAACAACAGTGCCCAGAAGGTACTTACAGAGATCAGAGAATCATTAGATAGAATGAATAAAAATCAATAAATGCAAGGGCTAAAGCGAAATGAAATCGCAACAGAGCTGGACAGACTCAACAAAGCATATTTAGAAGTAACAGAAATAAGTCTGCCATCCAAGAAATAAATAACAAACAGACAAGTATGGGAAGCCGATTTTACCAAGAAGAATCTCAGAGATGGAAGACCAAAATATAAATTTAACCCAATCTATTAAAAATGTAGAGGAAAAAAATTGAAGAAGATGGTTTTCCAGTAGAATTCTATAAAACATACAAGGAAGAGCTCATATCAATCCTGTTGAAAGTATTCCAGACAACTGAAAAGATGGAGCTCTTCCCAAATCATTTTATGAAGCTAACATCACACTGATACCCAAACTGGGTAAAGATCTAACAAAGAAAGAGAACTACAGGCCAATATCCCTGATGAACATACATGAAAAAATTCTCAACAAGATTCTAGCAAATCTGATCCAACAACACATCTAAAAAATCATCCATCACTACCAAGTAGCCTTCATGCCTAAGATAAAATGCTGGTTCAACATTCACAAGACCATAAATATAATTCAATACATCAACAGATGGAAAAACAAGAACCACATGATTATATTATTAGATACAGAACAAGTTTTTGATAAAATTTAGTATACTTGCTTGATAAAAGCCCTTGAACACCTAGAGATAGCAGGATCATACCTCTAAATAGTAAGAGACATCTATTATAAACCCACAGCCAACATATTGTTAAACTGACAGAAACTGGAAGCATTTCCCTTGAAAATCGGAACTAGACAAGGTTTCCCACTCTCACCAATGTTATTCAGCATAGTCCTGGCTAGAGCAATCAGACAAAAAAATGAAACCAGGGGTATCCAAATAGGAAAAGTAGGAATTAAATTACTCCTCTTTGCTGATGATATGATCCTACCTTGAATATCTAAGGAAATCTGTCAAAAATCTTGCACTGATAAAGGACTTTGGCAAAGTCTCAGGGTACAAAATAAATGTGTAAAAGACAGTTGCATTTTTATACGCCAACAACAAACAGGCAGAGAACCAAATAAAAAGCACAATCCCATTCACAATACTCCCCCCCCCCAAAAAAGGAAATATTTTGGCATCTTCCTAACCAGAGAAGTGAAAGATCTTTACAATGAAAACTACAAAATACTGCTCAAAGAAATCAAAGATGACACAAACAAATGGAAAAATATTCCATGCTCATGGTTGGAAGAATCAATATTGTTAAGACGTCCATTCTATCAAAGTCAATCTACAAATTCAACACAATACCCATTAAATTACCAACATCATTCTTCTCAGACCTGGAAACAATAATCAGAAATTCATACAGAAATATAAATGACACAGATAGCCAAAATAATCCTCAGCAAAAGAAACAAGGCAGGAGGTATCACACTTCCAGATTTTAAAATTTTCCAGATTTTAAAATTTTACTATAAGGCTACAATAATCGAAACAGCCTGGTATTGGTACAAGAACAGGATAGAGATCCTAGAAGCAAAACCTCAATTTCTCAACCAACTCATCTTTGACAAAGCCTCCACTGAGAACCACTCAGGAGAGGAGAACTATTCAGTAAATAGTGCTGCTGGGAAAACAGGCTGACCACAAGCAGAAGATTGAAATAAGACCCCTCATCTATCATCATACACAAAATCAACTCTGAATGAACAAAAGACCTCAATGTAAAACCTCAAACTATAAGAATACTAGAAAACACAGGAGACATTCTTATAGAAATCAGAATAGGCAACCAATCCCTAATCAAAACCCCAGAAGCCCATGCCATAAGAGATAAGATAGACAAGTGGGACCTCATCAAACTGAAAAGCTTCTGCAGAGCAAAATAAACCATCAAGAGAGCTGGGAGACAACCCACAGAATGGGGAAAAAAATGTCCAACTGTATATCTGATAAAGGCCTAACATCCAGAAAGTGCAAAGAACTCAAATGGCCAAAAGGAAAAAAAACAAACAGGCCTATTAAAAAATGGGCAAAAGATATGAATAGACACTTCTCAAAAGAAGACATACAAATAGCCAACAGATATATGAAAAAATGCTTAGCCTCACTGATCATCAAAGAAATGTAAATTAAAACTACACTTAGATATCACCTAAATCCAGTTAGGATGGCCTTCATGAATAACTCAAAAAACAACAGATGCTAGAGAGGATGTGGGGAGACGGAACACTTCTGTACTGTGGACGGGAATGTAAACTAGTACAATCTCTGTGGAAAACAATCTAAAAGTTGACCTTCCACACCACCCAGCAATCCTCCTTCTGGGAATATACCCGGAGGACTTCAAATCATTCCATAAGAAAGATACTTGAACACACGTTTATTGCAGCATTATTCACAATAGCAAAAACATGGAATCAATTGTGCTGCCCATTTAAAGTGGGGTGGGTTTTAAAAGTATGGTACATACACACAATGGAATATTATGCAGCCACAAAGAAAGACAAAATTGTGGACTTTGCAGCCACTTGGATGGATTTAGAGTCTATTATGCTCAATGATCTATCACAGAAACAGAGGACTGAGCACCACATGTTCTCACTCAGAAGTGGACTCTGAATATTTATCATAATACTCTAAGAAATGGATTGGCAGTAGAAAGTGGGGCCACACAACACCAATAAGGGTATCTAGTCGCAAACCAGAAGTGGGGACCCAAGGGAGGCCCAAAGTTTACCTATACAATGACCTCTTGTATACCTAATTCTGACTGTACCCTACTTCTTTAAAATAAATAAATTTAATAAATTAAAAACTTTTAAAAAGAAACAAAAATTTTTTTACAGCTTTTTTAAAAAAAAGATGTATATGCCTTTTTTTGTTGCTGTTGTTAATTCTTTCATTACTTATTTTGAGTTTGCACACTATATATGGTGGTGGCTCTGTATACTGCTTCTTTTTTTTAAGTTCCCATTATATCATGAGAAGATTTCAGTTTAAATGATCTTTGAAAACATGAGTACAATTATGAACAGCTGCATGTTATTTTATTCAGAGAATGCCTCATAATTTATTCTACTCTTCTTGTATTGTTGGCTGCCTGCATTGTTTCCAGTATTTGGTTGCATTAGATGCCCATTAAACCAATAGTTTTTTTGTCTAAGGTCAGGAAGTCATGGCCAAATAGCCCTTGCTGCATTCTTTGGCTTGCATTGGTCCTGGGACAGCTGACTTCTCGTCTATTTCACTCTGGCCTCTCCCTGTCCTCTTGATTCTTCTCCTCTCTTTGCTGGGGCCATGGCTCTAAGGAGAAGGTTTTTTGTTTGTTTGTTTGTTTTTTATAACAATATTTTTTATTTTGATATTGTGGGGAACAGATAAGGGTTAGGTATACAAATATGCTTTGTTCAGGCACCCTTGTTGATAAGGCATGTCTCCCCATCCGCAGACATATTTGACTACAGTTAATCCCACCTCCCTTCCCCGCCTCCATAGTTTCCCATCACTGTCAGTCCTTTTCTTATAGTATTACGATAGATGTTCAAGGTCCACTATATGAGTGAGAACATGTGATACTCAGATCTTTGTTTCTGTGAGAGGTAACTCAACATTATTGACTCTTGTTCCATCCAGGTTGCTGCGAAGTTCATGATTTTGTTTTTTTTTATGGCTGCATAGTATTCCATCATGTATATGTACCACATTTTTTTTAATCCAGTCCTCTTTTGATGGACAATATGGTTGATTCCAGGTTCTTGCTATTGTGAACAATGCTGTGATGAACATTCGTGTGCAGGTATCTTTTTTATAGAGTGATTTGAGTTCTTCAGGGTATATTCCCAGCAGGGGGATTGCGGGGTCATATGGGAGGTCGATATTTAGAACTTTTAGGAATCGCCACACTGTTTTCCATAGAGGTTGCACTAGTTTGCACTCCCACCAACAGTGTAGGAGTGTTCCCTTTTCACCACACCCTCTCCAGCAACTGTTATTTTTTGAGTTATTGACAATTGCCATTCTGACTGGAGTTAGGTGGTATCTCAGTGTGGTTTTGATTTGTATCTCCTGGAAAAGGTTGTTTTAAGTATTGATGCGGGGTAAAGGAAGAATCATTGGAGCAGAAGCTGCTCCGGAAAAGTGATAGGAATTAACAGGAAATTCCTGCTTTCCAGTTATTTACCGTGTACAGGAACAATAGATTCTTTAACTGAAATAAAATGCAATCAAGGTTGCATTATGTGACATTTAAAGAAATTGAGACTGTTCTTCGTAAGTGTTCAAAAGAAAACATTCATTTCATTGGTTCTTATTTCAGACCAAAACCTTATTTATTCCACTAGGTTTGCGCCTCAACTTGCAAAACTTCATGGTCATTCAGGAAGCTAGATCCTGGCAGGAGGCAGAGGTTATGGATGAAATTCTGCAGGAACTGGTCAGCCCCTTGGTTTCTGGGCATCAGGTTGTCTGATAAAGCCTGAGTCTGCTGAGGAGCTAACCTGGAGCAGCTGACCTTGACTGAGAGCTGCCTGTGTCCCTAAACGGTCCTCAGTGTTTACCTGCACATCACTCAACCATCCTAGCTCTCTAGGAGGTAGATGCTGTGCATTGCCCATGTGTTACAGATGTGGAGATTGGAAAGTTGACTTGGCAGGTTCCCAGTTTGTTACTGTCCCCCTGATGCCTAGAACAGTAGGGCTTAAGATTTATTTTTTAAAAATTTGTGGAAGTTCACAGAATTGGCTAGAGGTGCAGACCTGATGCCTAGTTCAGTACAAACTAAGATTTTTTTTTTTTTTAATTGTACAAGTTAGCCGGGCTCGGTGGCTCAGCCTGTAATCCCGCACCTTGGGAGGCTGAGGTGAGTGGATTGCCTGAGCCCGCGGGTTCGAGACCCGCCTGGGCAACTTGGCGAGACCTCATCTCTACAATAAATCAAAAAATTAGCCGGGCGTGGTAGCGCGCGCCTGTAGTTCCAGCTACTTGGAAGGCTGAGGCGGAAGGATCGCCGGAGCCCAGCAGGTCGAGGCTGCAGTGGCTGAGAGCGGCCACTGCACTCCAGTCTGGGCGACAGAGAGAGACTCCAACTCAAAAAAAAAAAAAATTGTACAAGTTCACAGAATTGGCTACAGGTGCAGACATGATTTTAACCCAGGTATCTTGACTCCAGCTGGTAAAAGGCAAATAAATTGTTTGGCTGTATCAAGATGAGCTGCAGTCCATGGTTGGAAAAAAAAAATCTACCCCCAAGATGGTGGCCAGGGGTAGCATATCTGCACATGCAGAACACATCTTTTACCTGAAATAACTGGATAGAGTTTATTATGCCATTATTATATTTATGCCACCTCCTTCTGAAAAAGACTCAAAGTATTATATCAATGCATACAACCTATAAAGATAACATTTTAAAAAATCTGACTAAGTGAGGAAGATGGGGTGAAAAAAATAAAGGCAGGAGAAATAAATTGAATCCAAGAGCAGAAATGGAAAACAGGAAACTTGATTAAAAGAATGGACTAAATTTGACAAGGGCATCTTCTACCTGAATAAAGTAAAATAATGATCATGTTACTCCTTATATTTTCCCAGTATTTATTTATTGCTCTGAGTGTTTTGCATTCATTATTTGATTTTAATTTTCTAAGTAGTCATGTGAGTAAGCAGGACAGACTGTCTTACTTCCATTTATAGTGTAGAAACTGAGTCAGGGAGTTGACTCTCATACCCAAGGTCAGTTGGTGAGAGAGTAGAGCTGTAGAGCAAGAACTCAGGTGAGCTGGTACTCATGTCTTCTTTCTCTATATCCTTTTTGTAGAAAGCCACACGAGACACTGCATCTCTTGATAAAACCAGGATAAAAACCAGGTGAGTACTCTTTCTCTCTAAGGTGGATTAGACCTTTATAAAAATTATTGATGTTAGCTTTATCTTCAGGTCTGTAACACTGGGTTAGAGATTATTGTTGTGCATATGGTGGTCATCACTACCTGGCTGCACCCACCCAGCCACTTACCACACACACTTGCACAAAATGTGGCCTTGCATAAGGTTTTAAGCCATGCAGAGTTTTAAGCCATGCAGAGTTAGTCCACAATAAGGTTTTAAGCCATGCAGAGTTAGTTCACAATATCTAAGATTTTTCTCAAGGACACACAACACTGTAGTTCACTATGGCTTAGACTCTGTTGGGTATGAATACATTTTTTGTTGTTCTTTTTTTTCATTTCTTTTTTTTTCTGAGCTGTATTTTCTGCTTTGTCATCACAGCATCCTGAGCTTCTGTACCATGGTTATCTTTGCAATCTCCTATGGAGTAGATATTGATTATGGGACTAGACAGTCATGGAGAAAGTGATCCAATGTGTTATCTGCAGCAAAGTCAGTATGAATAGAAGCACTGAAGTCTTCACCCTCAAGAATAATTGAAGAAAGACCAGAGAAGCTAGTCTGATCACTGTTAAAATATTTGTGTCCCTTACATTTTTTCTGCTTCTATTATTTTCTGAGTGGTATTATTTCCTTTTCTCCTGTGTACACTGACACACTATGCAGCCTGTCATGTCTGCCCCATTAGAAAAGAGGAGACCAGAATTATCTAAGACTAACTACATTGTATATGTCAACATCTCCTTTGTGAAATATCATTTGGTTCAATAAGAACTCTCATAGTGAAACTCAAAGGCTCACTAACATCTGAAAACTTGACTCTGGAATATCTCAAGAGCTCCAGAATAGTTTCAGCATGATATAGAACTGTATTTAGGAACAAGTTAAGATTTTTTTTGTTGTTTTTTTGGTTTTTTTTTTTTTTTTTTTGAGTTGGAGTCTCACTCTGTTGCCCAGACTGGAGTGCAGTAGCCGCTCCCGGCCACCGCAGCCTCAACCTGCTGGG
>NW_007066776.1:242720-254032 GCF_000164805.1 Carlito syrichta | reverse complement strand
TCACCTCAGCCTCCCAAAGGCGCGGGATTACAGGCTGAGCCACCGAGCCTGGCTAAGTTAAGATTTTTAAAACACAGTTCCCCCAAAAGGAAGAGCTCTAGGCAGTGCCTCTTAATGCTGGCTGCACAATGAAATCACCCAGGACCTTTACAAAATACTGATGTCTGGATCCCACATCCCAAGTTTCTGAAGTAATCAGTATAGGATGTGGCAGGACCATTTGGATTTACAAAAAGCCTCCCCCATCAAGAGGATCAGGACCAGCTCATTCAACTACTTTAGTATCAACACATACCTCTTCACATCACCATTCTCAACACACTCTCCCTTCTTTCTCCTTCTCTGTTATGCCCACAACTAGTTACCTTCCTTGGTCAAATGTTTCCACTTCCTTGTCCCAGCAGCAGACATGTTGACAGAATGCCTGACACCATAATTGCCCACTGACAGTGAGGTGCAGTTGGCATGTAGTGACAGCAAGGATAGCAAAGGTGAGAGTGACTGCTGCTGAAATGATTGGAATTGACTGAGGTGATGGAGATGAGGTGAGGGTGATGGTGGCATGGGGGCTGCCATGAGGGGAACACAGTGGGTGATAGTGGCTGAGGCAGCTGCAGTGACAAAAACCACAGCCATGCCTGTGACTGAAAAGATGGGAGGCACTACAGGGATGGAGAGTGAACCCAGCAGTGGCTGTGAGGCTCTACAGATCACTTTTTGTTTTGAACATTACCATTTAAAATGTTAACAATAGACTGCCTATTTCAAGCATTAGTGGACTCTTGGACAAAATAAAGCCAAAGCATTGCTTAACCCAAGCAAAAGCTCAGCCAGCATTTGGAGATTCTCAGCAGTGATCATTAGGCCCTTCCCAGGACTCTGTTTCAAGGCACACAGTTGAAATGCCAAAAAAATGTACTCTCCTTCAGGTTAGATCCCAAATAAGATACACAGTAACACCCTCCCTTCCACCAGAGTTCCAGTATCTTTAGCAGATGCTTTGCCAACCAGGTTTTAAGATCAGATGGTTCCATGTTTGTATACTGTAACTGATACGTTTCTTTTACACATGCTCAGCTAGGTTCAGTTTTCTTGAAAAACATGACTCCTTAACATGGGTGATCCCAAAAGGGTCAAGGGATGAACAGGAGAAGTTCAGAGAGAAGCTAGTTCTTTTCACCCTCCTCTCATGGTACAAAGCAAACCTCATTTCCTTAGTGACAACACTTAAGCTCCACTTCAACTTGCAGAAATGGCCAGAATCTCATGCTAGAATTTGCAAGACCTGAGAAAGCAAGCAACAGAGGACATATCACATTTCTAAGCAGAAAGAGATAATTAGTGGGGGAACTCCTTGCATTTTGAGAATCATATGTCAGGCTCCACCCCAAGATGAAAGTGACGCTTGGTGAAGTTTCCTGAAAAAAGTGAAGATGAATCAGGACTGCTACCTTCCAGTAGGGCTGGTATTCAATCAGTACAGGTGGCCACAATGTAGCATTGTAAAGACAGCAGGACTTTCTTACTGGTGGGTAATGAGTCCTTGAGTGCCTCCTTTCACTTCTTGGGGCCCTCCCCTCACCCAGAGCTCCCCAACATCAAGCATGAACACAACAGCAAATCCAGTAGGCACCCCATGCTTTGCTCTGAATCAGGCTTCATTATTTCTAAAATCACCCTGCTATCACAACAGATTACGAAAGCTGTTAATCCTGTTTGTTTTGGAGGCAGAGGCCTTCCAAGAACTTTTATTAATGTTGTTTCAAATATATGCATATTTGAGTTAAGACATGGAAAGCTCATAGACTGGTGCCTGCTTGTAGTAGCTATTCAATAAATATCTGTTATTATTATTCTAATTAAATTTGATGCATCCTTTATTTCACACCAAACTTGTTGTTTAAGGGTATTGACAGTGGGAACTGCCAAATCCTCATTTCCCAGTATTTTCCTGTGTGAATTTCACCAGCCTCATATTTAATGTGAGGAGATATATTCAATCTCCTTATCTGACTGATTTATATCAGTTAGTGACCATACCATTTCCTTGGAAATCTGACCTCAGATTCTATTGAGATTGGTGTTTTTGTTTTGTTTTGCTCTTTCTAATTTTAAGTAGTATGACCTTGAACAAATCATTGAAAACCTTCTCTCAGTACACTGACTTCTTTGTCTGCAAAATTCGGCAAACCAGGCCTCCTGAGAGAGGATGAGTAGGAAGGGTGCCTAGGGACCCTGCTTTGGCAGGGGTGTCCTATTGGGAGGGATAGCCTGGCTCCAGTGCAGGCTCAGCTGCGACCAGGAACTGACCTACCCTTATATAGGTTACCAGGGAAGCTGCTCAAGAAAGGCCACTGAGAGGATGTGAGGCCCAGGGGTTCCAGGATGAAGGAAATCTCCATGAGACAATGGCAGATTTTTACTTTCCACCTCACAGTAGGTAAGTCTCATTCATACCTTTGTTCCAACGCAGTAGAGAGAGGCAGGTATGAGTGATCAACCTTCCCTTGCAAATGCTTAAGCAGCCAAACACTGATCTCTCTCCAACAAAGGGCACTCTTCCTCAACTGGCTTCTGTTCACCTATCTCTTCTACTGTTTCCAGCTAAGAAAAATGTGTGGAGTCCATTCCATGGCAAATATTCAAAGAATACAATGAAAGTAGATACATTTATATATCCCTTCCCTAAATTTTCATGAACCTTTTGTTTGAACACCAACAGTTTGGCTCCATAGGTGGTTTTTCTGAGCCCTTGGGTTTCCAGAGCACTCCCTTTCCTGCACTTGTTATGACATGCATAATATTGTGCATTGACCTTCAATACACCTGTTTCACTGCACTTCATCTCCACTTCATAAGATCTCTCACAAGGAGAGGGTCACTGTCTTGTTCATCTCTGTATCTCCAACATTTAGCAGAGTCAGACATTTTAAGTCTACTCAAGTGGATGCATAAATTCATACAGGAATGTATGTATAAATATGTGAACATTAAAGAAAGCAGATCCAGAAAAAAAAAAGTTCTCCCTTACAGAGAGATAGACTTTAAATAGACGAACATATGCTAATCTAATCCCCACATAGAAAGCAGCTATACTGGCAGGTTTTGTCAGTAATGTTAATATTTGTAAAACAGGCAAAACATACGTTTACTGGTTACTTCATTCCATAGGTGTTTCTGTGTAGGGAAAAAATGTAAAATGTTTGTCCACATACTAGTCAAATGACAGCCTCAGGCGATTACTGCATCCGAACCATAAATATGCTGAGTCTGTGCCTCTGTGTGACTTTTCCACGTTGCTCTGGGGACACAAAATCTGCCACCAGAGCACACGACCTTGAGTGAGTTCTCATCAGCCTTCTCTGTTTAACCCTTCATAGGTAGAGTGAGTTAACTGGCAAGCCATCCATTTGATGAGCTTGGTAGGATGTATCTCCCAGAGAAGGCCAGTTCCTTTTCTATACAGGTATCCACCCAACTACTGGTCAGAGTTTAATCAGATGACCAGTGGGGCAGAGGGCACAACAAGCCAAGAGTGATGTCTGGACTCTGCTAACCCCACCTTTCCCTGAATCCTTCCCATTCTTCCCAGAGACGGGAGAACGAACAGTACCACAACCTACAATCTTGAACTGCTGTTATATCGGGGAGGAGGGTTTTCTACCATACAAATAAAGTGTCTTAATTTCACAGGAACTGACAGGTAGCAAAGAACATTTCCAATATAGGGAAGCTGCCCATCTCCCTTGTCTCCTGTCTCCCTTCTGCTGGTTGTGTTGGGACCAGCAGAATCGTGGTCATATTTGCCTGGCACCATCTCCATCCCAGGCGAACACAGAAAGCCATTATTTAAAGATAAAGAAACCACAGTTAACACCCTTCCTCCATAATCTTGTGGCATCCCGGAAGAGCTAAGTCATTGTGCGTGGGCTACAGAAAGTTAAGAGGATCTCCAGCCTGATTCTCCCAGGAAGCCGTGAAGGCACATGAGCTCAGGCATATCCCAGCTACAGGCTCTGGCAGATTACTTCTGGCTTCATGGAAGGCTTCATAAGCATGGACCCAGAGATGCCTCCTGCAGTGACAGAAGAACACATGGTATCTAATTCACTCTGCAGCAGAAAGCCAAGGAAGAAAGGGTAATTTAAGGCTAGAAAGGGATCCTTTTAAAATAAACAATTTGAAAACAAATCTGTCTAGACAGAAAGTAGGCTAGCAGTTGCTTGGGGGATTTGCTGTAAAAGGGTATGAGACATTTTTCAGGGGGTGATGGAACTGCCCTAAACAGAGTTGCGAAGACAGCTGCCCAACTTTGTAAACTCACTAAAGCCTACTGAATTGCATGTTTAAAACAAATGAGTTTTATGTCATGCAAAGTATATCTCAATAAAGTTGTTCTGCAAGTATTAAAATGTCAGCGTGCCACCTTCTAGCTATAAATAGTTATGCAGGCATCACTCTCCCACAAAAAAGGTGGCAACTCTTCAGTGTGGCCTTACAGGCCCTTCCAATCAATGTCTGCCTCTTTCTCTGGCCCTTTACATCACCATGTTTCCATATTTTCTTTCCCCCTTCAAACTGCTTTCAGTTCTCTGAACACATCCAGCTCTCTCTGGCTCTTTCCCCCTTTTCTGTTTCCTTCATTAGGAATGGCCCTCCCTCGCTGTCCACTCTATTCCTCATGAATGAGTTAGTCTGATGTCACTTCCTGATAGAACAATCAAATCAAGCCCAGGTTTTCCAAAGTGAGCAGAAAGGCAGAATCTGTGAAACTGGACCTCAAGACCTCATCCAAGACCTCTTCTCTAGGATGCATCTTCCCCCTGGGGGTCTTCCTTAACTCCTATTGATCCTAGAGTCCTGGTCTCAGAGGAACTGTCCACCCAACCTCCCTCCTTCCTCCCCTCAACCCAGATGTAATTGTATGGCCAAGATCAGACTGTAGCAGTCAGGGCTCAGGTTAACTCTTGGGGAAATGGACTCAATCAGTGAGGAACAAGGAACCACAGATTCAGCTCACATCTGGCTGTGCCCTTGCTGGAGGCTCCCGATCTAGCTCTTGGTTCTTGACTTTGCTCCCACCTGTTCCATGTGGCAGGTGCCACCTTTCTCTCAACACCAAAGACACTTACAAGGATGACTTGTCAAGACACAAGAGTGTAAGACCCAGAGAGTGACAAGATCCTTTTTTTAGTGTGAAGTCATTCTTCCATGTCCCCTTTTCCTGCATGACAATTGGCCTCATCCTGCCTTATCCTGGCATTCCAGAACCCACACCCATCTCCCATCCATGGAAGTGTGGCTTCACCTAAGCAATTCAACCAGGCAATCAGAGCAGGAACCGACCCCACAGTTGCATGCTGTCAGGAGTTTAGAGTTGTTTTTGTCAGGTTAACACCTGACCCACTCCTCTGACTCTCTGCTCAGTAGAAGTGAATCTTGCTATCATCCATGGCCCAGAGTCCCAGCTCACATTGCTAACGTAGCTGATTTTTTTCATTCCATAAATATTTATTGAGTACTTTCTATCTGCCAGGGACCATGTTGGGAGAAGAAAAAAAAAAAAAAAGAAACAGGGTAAATGAAGTTCCTGGCTTATTGGAGCTTGCACTCTAGTAAGATGAGTGTGGTAATACTAAGCTGAACAACCAGAGATATCTTGGAAGCAGTAGTTCTCAACCAGGCTGCATAGTAGAATCATCTGAGGAGAGTCAAATGTCTTGACATCCATGCCACATCCCAGAGTGATCACACAAAAATTTTTATATGTGGGGCCTAGGCATTAACATTTTTAAAAACTCCTGAATGGGTCTGATGTAGCCCACTTTGAGGACCACCGCTAGAAGCACTGGAAGGAAGTAAGATTGATGGGAATGACTAAGGATGGGACCTCATTACACAGAGTGATTAGGGAAGGCCTCTCAGAGGAGGTGACTTTTCTGTGTTTTGTTTTTTCAACCCTTCAGCTTAACATCATGTTAGCATTGCTGGCAGTCAACCACATTGTTCACCTCCATGAAGCCTTTCTTTTCTTAACTTAAGCTTAAATTCCTTTACACCAAATACTGTTTTTAAGCAAGTTTATTTCTGACATTTAAAAAAATTATGGGGAGAGTTACATATATATATATAAATGTTCAGATCTCAAGTATACAATATGATACGTTTTACAGCTGTATATGCCTATGTAACAAACACCTTAATCAAGATAGGACCATTTTTATCACAAGAAATTTCTCTCATGTCCGCATCATGTCAACCTTTTCCAAAGTGGTGGGGGCAGATGGCTCCTAACTGTGCTATAAACAGATAGTTTACCTCTGGCATAAAGAGGTCAAAAGTTTTCCTGGATATTCCCCAAGTACTACCCTTCACACCATAGTTTTGTTTCAAAACACATCTATCTAAAAGACACGCTCATTTGGGTTAATAATCTATTCTCCCCAAAGGATATATGAATGGCAAATAAACACATAGAAAGATTCTCAATGTCACCAGTCATTAGGAACATGTAAATTAAAACCACAATGAGATAACACACTGCATACTGTTAGAAATGTTAAAATTGAATAAGACTCACCTTTTTTATGTTGGCAAAGACAGAACAGGAACTCTCCTACAGTGCTGGCAAAAGCAGTAAATCACTTTGAAAAATAGTTTGGCAGTTTGTAAAACATTAAACATATAGCTACCAAACCACCTAGACATTACACTCGATATTTGTTTATTAACCCCCAAATTAAATAATTTTTTAATCTCCTGGGTGCTCATGTACTCCAGAGAAATGATAGTGCCTATCTATACAAAGACTTGTACACGTTCATAGCAGCTTTTTTGGAAACAGTCAAAGCAGAATACAACAAAAATATGCATCAACTGTGGCCATCTCTCTCAAGTCCACAACCCATGACTTCCCTTGGAAACTTGAAATCAGCCATGGTAGAAGTATTCCCACCAAGGAAGCTGGTAAATGCTTCATATCATGGCTTTTATCTCACTTCTCCTTTCTCCACCTAGAGATAGTGTTACCAGACAGGATACAAGACATCCACTTAAATTTGAATTTTCAATAAAAAATGAGTAATTCTTCATATAAGTAAATGGAAAATATCTGAAACTGAAATGTAATAGATGTCCTATACTTTTATTTGCTAAATCTGGCAACATCACCTAGAGAGGTAGTTAGTAACATTTGCCAGCACACCCAGAATTACTCCATACCTGTGCTGTCCTGGACCACTGTACCTCTTGATCATCCACATTTTGTCAAAACCCACCAGAAAAGTCAACTACCACATTAAGTTCTTTACTTTGATGACCTCACCTGGCCATGTTTCTAAAGAGAAAAATTCAGGCATCTAGAGATGTATTTGGGGGGAACCTATTGATATTCAAAGATGCATCCATTGGCCTTACTGGGAAGATTAATGGCTACCACATTATCTCTCCTAATCTAGGAACCCAAGTTTTCCTGTACTGTAGGAAAAAATTTTCTCATGCCCTTTGGTGGATCTTAACAGCAACACAAGAAAGCAAGGGAGGATTCCAAAGTCTCCTTTCAGAAAGAGAATGTGGGTTTGGACAATGGTCTTCATTTAATCAGCCAGGGAAGGGCAAGAGGAAATTCCCTTCCTGAGCCCTGGTGTCTTTTATCATCTACTTGCCCTCCAGTAGGCCAGACTCCATCTCAGAAGAGAGAATCTTGATAGAGCCTGCAAAGAAACCAGCAGAAATTCTGATGTGGTAAAATGAAAAACACATGCAGGCAGGAGTATTATCATCGTGGACAACATTTTGAGGTTGTTTGGCTAAATCATCCTCCCAGGACTATGGCAGAAAAAGAATCCAGGACTGTGCTACTAACACCTAGATGTAGCTGAAACCTCTCCCAGAGATCTAAATGTGAATTGGCCTCCTTTTCTCATGGGTCCCACCCTGCTGGGTGAACCTCCCAAAATAGGCTCCATGAAGGAGCACAGCTGACCCCATTTCTAGGTAATTGGAGCAAGGGTACATGAGCCAGCATCTCATCAACCTTGTGCAAAAAGGAAGGAGCCTGAGGAAGCTAAGCCTCAAAGAACCCTTTCGATGCCAAGAAGGAAGAAGGCTCTGCTTGAAAACCAGGATGTTAGAGGCAGGTTGGTGTGGAGCAGTATAGAATCCTGGCCACAGGCCCTATGCCAGGTTGACCCTATGGCCACCTATGTGAAGACTGTGAATTATCTGATTCTCACAGTCATCAACAGAGGTATTGACCAGGCCAACTTCTTTTCACACTGTACTATGCATGCAATTCACCTGGGAACTTGTTGAAATGTAGACTGTGACTCACTAGTTGCGGGTTGGATACAAAAACCTACATTTTGGGGGTCCAGGGACATACTCTGAGAAGCAACTCTTGTTGAGTGTCATACACATAGAGTCACAGCTTTGTTTCTCTTGGACCAGCAACATTGGCCTCACCTGGGGACTTGTTAGAGGTGCAGATTTTAAGGTTCTAGCCTAGACCTATGGAATCAGACTATGCATTTTTACAAGATCTCCAGGAGCTTTATATGCACAATCACGTTCGAGAAGCACAGATGAAAAAGGCACTTTCTGGAATGCTGTGTGCTCCAGGCTGATGGTTTTGTGGAGGAGACTATAATCTTAAGGCGCACAAGTCCTCATATAAGGTCTGTATATCATGCACTTTCAAGAAGGAGCACCATTCTCACAAATCAGGGGGGCAACCCCATAGTGACTCCCTTGGCCAGTGGGTATTTGGAGAGCCACCCTTCAATGGGCTGCAAGATCCACCAGAGGGAGCCAGAGCCTGAGGGTGGCTTCAGGGACAGATGTGAAGAAAAGGTGGACTGTCCCCAACTTTTTGTGTATGACTTGTTCCTGCAAATATTAAACATACTTTTTAATAGACTTCGTAAAAATAAGACAAAATGCACTTAAAGCTGCAACAAACATATGTGTGCAGGTATCTTTTTTGTAGAATGATTTGAGATCCTCTGGGTATATTCCCAACAGGGGAATTGTTGGGTCATATGAAAGGTAAATTTCTAGTTCTTTCAGAAATCGCCACACTGTCTTCCAAAGTGGTTGCACTAGTTTGCATTCCTACCAGCAGTGTAGAAGTGTTCCTTTTTCTCCGCATCCTCACCATCGTCTATTGTTCTGTTGTTGCTTGTTTTGTTAATGATGGCCATTCTTACTAGGGTTAAGTGGTATCTCAATGTGTTTTTGATTTGTATTTCTCTGATGATGAGGCTGAGCACTTTTTCATGTGTCTGTTAGCTGCTCATATATCTTCTTTTGAGAAGTGTCTATTCATGTATTTTGCCCACTTTTTAATGGGCCTCTTTGTTTTTTTCCTTTCAGCATATTTGAGTTCCTTGTAGATCCTAAATGTTAGGCCTTTGTCAGATATACAGTTGGCAAATATTTTATTCCCATTCTGAGGGCTGTCTCCCTGCGCTTTGATGGTTTCTTTTGCTTTGCTGAAGAAGCTCATTAGTTTGATGCGGTCCCACTTGACTATCTTAGAGTCGATCATACTCAGTGATCTATCACAGAAATAAAGAACAGAGTACTCTATATTCTCACTCATAAGCAGACTTTGAACAATTATAATACTGTAAGAAAGGAATTGGCAGTAGTGGGAAACTGTCAGGGATGGGAGGGTGGGATTGGCAGTTGATGAAAACTGCTAGGGAGGGGAGGGGCATACCTCATCAACAAAGGTACCTGCGTAATCAACATTTGTATACCTAACCCTGAATTGTACCCCACATCTTTATAATAAAAAAGAAAAATATATATACTTAAAGCCAAAGAGGTGGGAAATATTTAATTAAAGTTAATTAAAATGTGGATAAGTTAAGAAAATTTAAAAGAAAAAAGAGAAAAACCTAAAAGTTTTAGAAAGTAAATAGGAGATGTGTGTGTGTGTGTGTGTGTGTGTGTGTGTGTGTGTGTGTGTGTGTGTGATGGGAAAGTATTATTTCTACTTGGGGTAGAAATGACTTTTTAAAATAAGACATGAAAAGCACTAGTCATAAAGGGAAAGGCTAAATTAGAATACAGCTGGTATAAAGTAAGGACTTCCATCCATCAAAAAACATCTTTAAGAAAGTAGAAGTGCGAGTTTCCAAGGTGTAGATATTTGCAACATATTTCACTAACAAAGGGTTTATATCAAGAATATATAAAGAAGTACTGCATTCAATAAGAAAAAGAAGCCTAGAAAAGGCAGCAAAAAAACTTGAAAAGACATTTCGCCAGGGTAACCTCGATGGCCAGCAGAAAAAGCGTTCAGCCTCATTTGTAACCAGAAAAATGCAAATGAGACTATATGAAATACCATAACATATCCACTGGGGTTGGCATGATGAGCAACAGTAAAAATTTTCGACACACTACCGGTGGGATTGTGAATTGATAGAGACTCTTTGGAATTCAGATGATAATTTTCTAGTAAACTGATGTCACATGTGCCCTATGACCCAGAAAATCCATTCCTAGGTATATATCCAAGATGAATGCATGCATATAACCCCAAGGAGACATGGGTAAGAATGGTCCTCCAATCAGAAACAACCCATGTATAAGAAGAAACAGAATACTGATTAGTAAATTACAATACAATGCCAAACAACAGTAAAAATGAAAGCACTAAAGCCCAACATATCAATAAGAAAATTGCAAAAACAGTTTTAAAATAAAGAGTGGGAAAAGCAGACAAAAAAGAATTTATATACTATGTGAACATTTAATGCAAAGTTCAATAATGAATAAAACTGGATATAAAAACTAGCCTGATATTAAAAAACTATAACACTCTCACTGCAGATTTTGAACATGTAAGCCTCTATAATAGTGTATGCCCATTCCCTAAAACAATAAGAAATCTCCCTCTCTTTCCACAACCTGTTGCTTTCTTTTTTCTGGAGAAGGCTAATACAATAGGTAAAAAAAAATTTAACTATTAAGAATAGGTGATTATACATATAAAAGATAAAAGCTACAAACTAAAGAAAGAAAATAAACTTGAAAGTAAAAAAGATGAAAGATTAAAATGAAAGGCAGTTAAAAGGAAAGGTTTGAAAATTATCCTGTTTTTGCCACATCCTCTCCAGCATCTGTTATTTTTTGAGTTATTGATGATGGCCATTCTGACTGGAGTTGTATCTCAATGTAGTTTTAATTTGTATTTCTTTGATGACAAGTGAGGCTGAACATTTTTCCATGTATCTGTTGGCTGCTCATATGTCTTCTTTTGAGAACTGTCTATTCATATTTTTTGCCCACTTTGTAATGGG
>NW_007066776.1:235953-242672 GCF_000164805.1 Carlito syrichta | reverse complement strand
CTTTGGCTTTGCAGAAGCTTGTCAGTTTGATGAGGTCCCACTTGTCTATCTTATCTCTTATGGCATGGGCACTTCGGGTTTTGATCAGGAATTGGTTGTCAGTTCCAATTTCCATAAGAGTGTCTCTTGCATTTTCTAAGGTTCTTAAATTTGAGGTTTTATGTTTAGGTCTCTGATCCATTTAGAGTTGATTTTTGTGTATGGGGATAAGTAGGGGTCCTGTTTCAATCTTCTGCATGTGGACAGACAGTTTCCCTGCACCATTTACTGAATAGGTTCTCCTCTCCGCAGTGTTTGTGGTGGAGGCTTTGTCGAAGATGATTTGGTTGAGAAATTGTGGCTTTGCTTCTGGAATTTTAATTCTATTCCATTGGCCTATATGCTGTTCTTGTATCAATACCAGGCTGTTTTGATTATTGTAGCCTTATAATAAAGTTTAAAGTCTGAGAGTGTGACACCCCCTGCTTTATTTTTTTTGCTGAGGATTGTTTTGGCTATTTGTGGTCATTTATGTTTCCATATGAATTTCTGTATTTTTGTTTCTAGGTCTGAGAAGAATGTTGCTGGTAATTTCATGGGTATTGCGTTGAATCTATAGATCGCCTTAGGTAGAATGGACATCTTAACAATGTTGATTCTTCCAACTCATGAGCATGGACTATTTTTCCACTTGTTTGTGTCATCTTTGATTTCTTTGAGTAGTGTTTTGTAGTTTTCATTGTAAAGGTCTTTCATGTCTCTGGTTAGGAAGATACCAAGGTATTTCATTTTTTTGTGCTGCTATTGTGAATGGAACTGTGCTTTTTATTTGGGCTTCTGTTTGTTTTTTATTGGTGTATAGAACACTTCTACACTGCTGTTGGGAGTGTAAACTAGTACATCCTCTGTGGAAAACAGTGTGGTGATTCCTGAAAGTTCCAAAAATCAACCTTCCATGTGACCCCGCAATCCCCCCACTGGGAATATACCTGGAAGAATTCAAATCACTGTAAAAAAAGATGCTTGCACATGTATGTTTATCGCAGCATTGTTCACAATAGCAAGAACATGGCACGAATCATGTTGCCCATCAAAACAGGACTGGATTTTTAAAATGTGGTATATATACGCAATGGAATATTATGCAGTCATAAAGAAGAACAAAATCATGAACTTTGGAGCAACCTGGATGGACTTAGAGTCTATAATACTGAGTGATCTTTCACAGAAACAAAGAACTGAATAACACATGTTCTCATTCATAAGTGGACTTCGAACCACTATGGTAATACTATAAGAAAACGATTAAGAATAGTGGAGGTGTGAAGGGGCAAGAAGGTGGGATTGGCAGTAGTGGGAATCTGCCTGGGGAAGTGGGGGCACACCTCATCAACAATGGTACCTGCACAATGAAAATTTGTACACCTAACCCTGAATTGTACCCCACACTTTTAAAACAAAAAATGTAAAGGTGAAAAGAAAAATGATCCTGGTGATGAAGTTAATGACTATAAATAAAAGCAAGGCCAAAACTGGGTAAAGTCAAGGTTAGAACCTAATGTCAAAATGATTGGGGGTGGGAGGAATTTCCTTAAAAGGAAACAAAAGCAAAAAGCCTGAGAATAGAGATGAGAGAAAGAAAATGAGAGAAGTGAGCTAAAAGCAGATGTTTGTGGAACTAGGTATGAGGAAAATGGGTTTCTTGGTGACACCCTGCCTTGGTGACACCCCTCCCAGGCATGCCTTTTCTTGCCCTCCTTTTCCCTGATGTTCAAAGGATCCAGCTCTTGACCATGAACTCTTCCCTGCCTGTACCTGCTATGACAGGGCCAGAGCTTCTCCATCTAAATATCTATAGACAACCAGTTTGCTGGTACACCGTCAATCCTAGAATATTCCCAAGAATCCACAGCCTGAAGTAACCTCCATGTCGCTGTGTGTTTCCATCTATGTGTTTCCATCATTTTTCCTCTTGCATATTTGTATATTTCCCACATTGAGATCATACTCTATATGTCTTATATTCTGCTCTTTTTGCATTTTGACATATAATTGGAAGTTTTTCAAAGCCTTCATTTTTAATGAGTACACAATATTTCATCATGTATTTTCATTGGTTGTTCCACAAATATTTCTTCAGTGTGCATTATGTGCCACGTGCTTTGTGACTTGTTCAAGGTCCCTCTTAATTAGCAGCCGAGTGTGGAACAAACAGGACCGTCAATGAAGGCAGTACAAAAGGGTTCACAAGTCGTTTGTTGATGTCAAGGTTCACAATGGGTCCAGGTAAATGAATTTGCCTGTGTGGATTAGAGGATCATCTCTGTAGTTCAGATGTCTACTTGTTTTGAGTACTAGATCAAGTCTAAACATCCGCTGTGGATTTCTGTTGGAGGCAAAGGAAAGTTTCATGACCAGGATTTGCCAGAGACAACATGGCAGCCTTCTTCCAAGAGATGCTTTATGTTTCTATTTTCTCAAAAACGTGATACATTCACCTGGTTCTAAATTCAAAACAATATAATAATGTAGACAATGAAATGACTCATACCCACCACTTGTTCATCTGCTAAATTACCTACCAACTTATTAGCTTTTTCATTTATTGCCCTAATGTTTCTTTATACGAGTATAAATATACATGCTTATTTTTTCCCCAACACAGAAAGATTGTCTACAGTTCATATATGTTGCATCTTGCCTTTTACCTGTAGCTATATTTCTTGGAGATATTTCTGTATAAATAAAGATCTTACTTCCTTTATCTTTATTAGTTCTATAGTCCTATGTGCTTATAGTACACTATTGCATGGCTAACTAACTGAAGTTCTCTGGTCAATTCCCTATTAACAAACTTTTGCATTTGTCATTAGATTTGTCACCCCAAACAAGGTTGCATTGAATAACCTCATGCACATTTTATTTTTACACATATTTGGACCAAAGGGTAAGCGTATTTGTAATTTATGTTACCAAATTACCTTCCACAGGTTTTGGCAATATCCATTTCCAACCAGCACCATTCTTGACCTCACCTTTGACCAGAGACCCAGGTTGATTGCTTACTGAGTCAGAAAACTGAGTGTCTGCCCTACATCAGGTCACATGTCAGACAATAAGACCCCAAGGAAGAATGAGAGGCTGTTGGTACCTGCTTTCAATAGATAGAGAGAGGAATTTATTGAAGATTCAAATCAATATGTGACAAAGCACCTTAGCACGATATAGGAAGAGCTATGAGAACAAGGCCAAGGAAGTTATATATTCTGCAAGGAGATCTTCAGAGGAGGCAAAAATTGAGCTGGGCACTGAGAGACAAGCAAGTTGCCAAAAAGAGAGGTATCTGAGACAGACTGAGGGGGGTGGTGGTGAGAGGGAACACTGCAAACAGTAGCCTGGACACTTGTTCCAAGAACCATGGATAGAGTGGCATTGATCAAACATGGGAGCTAAGGCTGGAGAGGAAAACAAATACCAGGGAGAGAGAAAAACTTTATCTGACAGAGTCTTCAGCTCTTAAAGGCCAAGTAGTCCCTGTGAGCTTGTAAGTTGCAGTCACATGGTCAGATTGCTTCCCAGCCACTCTGCTCTTTCTCTTCCACTGGACTGTAACACTATGAAAGCATAATAGCGCCTATCCATTTCACCCCAGGCGATCATTTGATGCCTTAAACTGAGATCTCACAATAGTTCCTAAGTAGGTGAGTTATGATGCAATAAACATTTGTGACTGCCTCTTGGGTTTTCATGAAATTTTCTTAGAAACAAACTCCAGGCAATAATACCTCCCATCCTAGCCTATTTCCAAAGTACGATCAGGGAATGGGAGAATGACTATCGGAGTTCTGGAAAAAGAGGCTCAAGAAAAGAAGACAGTAGAGGAGAAGTCAAATAAGAAGAATGAAAAGCCAGTCAGAATATTTAATACCAGTTATTCCTTTCCAGATGAAGACTCCGGTGTTGCTAAAAAGACCTATGTTCTGCTTTCACCAATGGGGTGATTGTGGCTTGTGCTTCAGTCCCTTCATATCAGATGGCGGTCAAGTGAAGGAGCTCACACAATGCTCATGGGGTGGCCTGGCTACTGTAGAACTACCCTTTGTAAGGTTTCTCACTCTAGGAGAGGACCCTGGAAAGAACGTTTCCCTTTTTAATGCTTTTTAGTGTTCTGATGTTTCTGTCTTTTCCTGTGTTCTCATGTCCCTGTCTTCCTGCCTTTCAAAATAGGGACTAATATCTACAGATCCAACCCAAGCATTACCCTCGGGGAATACTCTCCCTTGGAAAAAGAGATCCTAGTAAGTGCCCTGAAGATTCTGCACACAGAAAAGATCCGCTGGAGCCAGTCGGTTTAGCTGGGAGAAGTCAAAGGTTCAAAACCTACCAGCAATAAAGACATCCTTCAAACAGTGAAGGAATAGATGAATTAATAGATTAATGAATACATGAATTCATCAGCATTCAAGTTGGTTGAATCTACGAATGGTTTTCACACTTGCACTGTAAAATATTTTCTAAAACAAGTAACTGTTAGAAATATTATTGATAACAAATGATGATAACTGTCATTTCTTAAGCTCCTAACCTGCATTGATTGCTTGCATATATGTTGCCTATTGAAGCCTCTAAATGACTCGGCAAAGTCAATACATTTCTTTTGAATTCACAATAGGGAAGAGGAGAGATGGGATCTGAATCCAGAGTTGCTTGACTTTAAAAATTCATCCCGCGCTTTAGGAGGCTGAGGTGAGTGGATTGCCTGAGCCTGCGGGTTCAAGACCTGCCTGGGCAACTTGGCAAGACCTCATCTCTACAATAAATAATAATAAAAAAATTAGCCGGGTCTGGTAGCGTATGCCTGCAGTTCCAGCTACTTGGAAGGCTGAGGCGGAAGGATCACTGGAGCCCAGCAGGTCGAGGATGCGGTGGCCGGGAGCACCACTGCACTCCAGTCTGGGCAACGGAGTGAGACTCCAACTCAAAAAAAAAAAAATTCATCCCTTTTCCCACTACATAGGTGCTCAAACAGTCTTAGGAGGGAAGGAAAAACAGCCACTAGCTAATTCTTTCCATGGGTGCAGCCTGCCCCTATACCATGGATGTTTCAACAATGCCAGTCTTTTTTTTTTCATTAAAATATACCATCTGTAATAATTTCATGTATTCATTCAATAAGCATTACAAATTTCTTGTTCATGTCCTAGACCCTGGTTAAACATCTGCAGACCAGAAGAAATAATGACTAACACAAAGACATTTTTAAAGAAGGCAATGCATTATTAAGCTTCAATAAGAGTTAATGAGGGAGAATTAATGGAAATTGCTTAGATATAGATACTTAGGTAACACCTATATTTATTTATTTATTTTTAACTTTTAATTTTTTTATTTTAAAGATGTGGGGTAAAATTCAGGGTTAGGTATACAAATGTTCACTGTGTAGGAGGTACGCTTGCTGATGAGGTGTGCCCCCCTCCCCTGGAAGATTCCCACTACTGCCAGTCCCACCTTTCCCGCCCCTCCACATATCTGGCATTTTCCTGCTACTGCCAATCCTTTTGTTATAGTATTAAGATACTTGTTCAAGGTCTGCTTATGAGTGAGAACACGTTATATTCAGTTCTTTGTTTTGTGAAACATCACTCAGTATTACAAACTCTAAGTCCAGCCTGGTTGCTGTGAAATTCATGATTTTGTACTTCTTTATGGTTGCATAATATTCCAGGGAGTATGGACTACATTTTTTAATCCAGTCCTCTTTTGATGGGCACGACCGTTGGTTTCATGTTCTTGCTATTGTGAACAATGCTGCAATAAACACAAGTGTGCAGGTATCTTTTTTATAGAGTGATTTGAGTTCTTCTGGGTATATTCCCAGTAGGGGGATTGTGGGGTCTTATGGAAGGTCAATTTTTGGATCTTTTAGGAATCGCCACACTGTTTCCCACAGAAGCTGTACTAGTTTACACTCCCACCAAAACTGTGGAAGGGTTCCCTTTTCATGACATCCTCTCCTGCATCTGTTGTTTTTTGAGTTATTGATGATGGCCATGCTGACTGGAGTTAGGTGGTATCTCAGTGTAGTTTTAATTTGCATTTCTTTGATGACGAGTGAGGTTTAGCACTTTTTAATATATCTGCTGGCTGCTCATATGTCTTCTTTTTTTATCAATATTTTTATTATGTATTATGGGGTACAGTTAAGGGTTAGGTATACAAATATGCTTGGTTCAGGCACCCTTGTTGATACGAGGTGTCTCCCCATCACCAGACAGATATTTACTACCATTAATCCAATCTCCCTTCCCTTCCCTTCCCCCCCCAGTTTCCCACCACTGTCAGTCATTTTCTTATAGTATTACATTGGACGTTCAAGGTCCATTATATGAGTGAGAACATGTAATACTCAGATCTTTGTTTCTGTGAGAAGTCACTCAGTATTATAGACTCTAGTTGCATCCAGGTTGCTGCAAAATTCATGATTTTGTTCTTTTTTATGGCTGTGTAGTATTCCGTTGTGTATATGTACCACATTTTTTAAATCCAGTCCTCTTTTGATGGACAGCATGGTTACTTCCAGGTTCTTGCTATTGTGAACGGTGCTGCGATAAACATATGTGGGCACTATCTTTTTTATAGAGTGATTTGAGTTCTTCAGGTTATATTCCCAGTAGGGGGAGTGCGGGGTCATATGGGAGGTCAATATTTAGAGCTTTTAGGAATCGCCATACTGTTTTCCA
>NW_007066776.1:234025-235336 GCF_000164805.1 Carlito syrichta | reverse complement strand
GGCTTTGTCGAAGATGAGTTGGTTGAGAAATTGAAGTTTTGCTTCTGGAATCTCAGTTCTGTTCCATTGATCTATATGCCTGTTCCTGTACCAATACCAAGCTGCATATGTCTTCTTTTAAGAAGTGTCACTTCATATCTTTTACCCATTTTGTAACGGAGCTGTTTGTTTTTTTTCTTTCCAGCACATTTGAGTTCCTTGTAGATCTTAGATGTTAGGCCTTTGTCAGACATACATTTGGTTAAGTATTTTTTCCCAGTCTGTGGCTTTGGCTTTGCAGAAACTTGTCAGTTTGATGAGGTCCCACTTGTCTATCTTATCTCTTATGGCTTGGGCACTTGGGGTTGCCAGTTCCAATTTCCATAAGGGTGTCTCCTGCATTTTCTTTTTTTCCTATGACAATGAAGTAGAGCATCTGGAATGCTCATATACTTTTTTTGTTTTGTTTTTCACCTTTAACTTTTTTATTTTAAAGTTGTGGGGTACAATTCAGGGTTAGGTATACAACTATTCATCGTGCAGGCACCCTTGTTGATGAGGTGAGCCCCTCCTTCCCCAGGTAGATTTCGACTACTGTCAATCCCACTTGCTCACCCACCCCACCCCTACTGCAGTTTCCCGCTTGTGTGATACATCCTGCTTTGTTTTTTTGCTTTTGTTGAGGATTGTTTTGGAGATTCGTGGTCATTTATGTTTCCATATGAATTCCTGTATTGTCATTTCCAGGTCTGAGAAGAATGTTGCTGGTAATTTCATGGGTATTACATTAAATCTGTAGATTGCCTCGGGTCGGATGGACATCTTAACAATGTTGACTCTTCCAATCCATGAGCATGGAATATTTTTCCATTTGTTTTTGTCATCTTTGATTTCTTTGATCAGTGTTTTGTAGTTTTCATTACGAAGTTCTTTCACATCTCTGGTTTGAAAGATGCCAAGGTATTTAATTTTTTTTTCTGTCTATTGTCAATGGGATTCTGTTTTTTATTTGGGTTTCCGTTTGTTTCTTATTGGTGTATAGAAATGTGATTATCTTTTGCACATTAATTTTATACTCTGAGACTTTGCCAAAGTCCTTTATCAGTACAAGAAGTCTTTTGACAGGTTCTCTTGGTTTTTGAAATATAGCATCATGTCATTCACTCTTGATTTCTTTTCATATTTGGATACCCCTGATCTCATTTCTCTTGTCTGATTGCTTTAGCTAGGACTTCCAAAACTATGTTGAAAAGGAGGGGGAACATTCTTCTCAGACCTAGAAAAAAACAACACAGGAATTCATATGGAAACACAAACAACCAAGAATAGCCA
>NW_007066776.1:211181-233711 GCF_000164805.1 Carlito syrichta | reverse complement strand
CAGTGTGGCGATTCCTAAAAGCTGTAAACATCAACCTCCCATATGACCCTGCAATCCCCCTACTGGGAATATACCCTGAAGAACTCAAATCACTCTATAAAAAAGATACCTGCACGCAAATGTTTATTGCAGCATCGTTCATAATAGCAAGAACCTGGAACCAACCATGCTGTCCATCAAAAGAGGACTGAATTTTAAAAAATGTGGTACATATACACGATGGAATACTATGCAGCCATAAAAAAGAACAAAATCATGAATTTTGCAGCAACCTGGATGGAGCTAGAGTCTATAATACTAAGTAACCTCTCACAGAAACAAAGATTTGAGTATCACATATTCTCACTCATATAGTGGACCTTGATCATACAATGCACTACTATAAGAAAATAGCTAACAGTGTTAGGAAACTATGGGGGTGGGATGGGACTAATGGTAGTAAACATCTGTCTGGAGACGGGGAGATACCTGTTATCAACAAGAGGGCCTGAATGAAGCATATTTGTATACCTAACCCTTAAATGTACCCCACAATATCAAAATTTAAAATATTGATTAAAAAAAAGAACACACTTGACTTCAAAGCATGAAATGTGTTTGTTCTGAGGGTAGTGGATGTCCAGGAGAAGAGATGTGTTTAATAAAGTATTGAAGAATTGCAATGTAGGCCTGTGAATAAAACACTAGACTGGGAACAAAAAAAAGAAAGAAAAGAAAGAAAAGGAGGGGTGAGAGTGGGCATCCTTGTCTTGTTCCAGTTTTCAGGGGAAATGGTTACCAATTTCTGTCTGTTTAGCAGTATGCTGGCTGTGAGTTTCTCGTAGATGGCTCTTATCATTTTGAGGTATGTTTCATCTATGACTAGATGTTCGAGGGTTTTTTCCAAGAAGGGATGCTGGATTTTATCAAAAGCTTTTTTCCGCATCTAATGATATAATCATGTGGTTTATGTTTTTATATCTGTTTATGTATTTAACTATGTTTATGGTCTTATGAATGTTGAATCAGTCCTGCATCCTGCGAATGAAGCATACTTGGTCGTGGTGGATGATTTTTGAGATGTATTGTTGAATCTGATTTGCTAGGATCTTGTTGAGAATTTTCACATCTGTGTTCAAGGATACTGACCTGTAGTTCTCTTTTGTTGTGAAATATTTACCTGGTTTGGCTATGAATGTGATGTTAGCTTCGTAAAATGATTTGGAGAGTGTTCCATCTTTCTCAATTGCCTGGAAGACTTTTAGTAGGATAAGTATCAGTTCCTCCTTGTGTGTTTTGTGGAATTCTGCTGGAAAGCCATCTGCTTCAGGACTTTTTTTTGTAGGTTAATTCCAGCTACTTAGAAGGCTGAGGTGAGAGGATCACCTGAACCCAATAGGTAGAGGCTGCGGAGGCCATGAGCGTGAACGTGCCACTGCACGCTAGCCTGGGTGACAGAGTGCTACTCCAACTCAAAAAAAAAATTTCCCTGAGCCAGTAAGCAGTAGTTTAAGCATCAGTCTTTCCAAAATTAGGTTACTTGTTTTTTAAAAAAAGACAAAAATGATATTACTCTTATTTATATCAATATTATGACACAAAAACTATCTAACAGGCCCAGCCTTCCTATTTTTCTTTTTTCTTTTGGTATGAAAAGAGTCAATATTTGACAATGTAGAATTACCAAATTAAAAGAGAATACTATGAATGTATTCATATTTTTTCTATAAAAACAACATAGATACAATATAAACAAAAGTGGTATGACAAAAAAGTCATACTTTATAACAAAATTTCAAAAAACATTAGAATTCTAAATTAGCACTGATAGGAATACCAAAAGAAAGTCACTTTGGTGATCTTAATATATACCCTGAGCTAGCACTTATCTACATATTATACTGAACTCATGGGCTTGTCCTAAAGTATCTACACTATCTCATTTTGTAGTGGACTCTGGCAAAACTATTAAAAAATGTAAAGAGATACAGCTAAAAATCTAATAAAGAAGACAAAATGGAATACAAGCAAGTTTTTGACTAATCTAAAAGACCATATGAAAAAAGAGATAGAACAGATGAGACAAATAGAAAACAGATAACAAGGTGGTAAGTTTAAACCCAACCATATCAATAGTTGCATTAACTGCAAATGGCTTAAGCACGTCAATTAAGTGACAGAGACAGGCCAGAGAGATAAAATGAGAAGATGGAGATAAATGCTAAATGTCTCACAAGAGACATATTCTAGAGATAAAGATAGATAAGTTGAAGGTAAAAGAGTGAAAAAAGAGATTCTGGCAGATATTAATGTCAAGAAAGATAATGTAGCAATGTAGTAATATTAAAGTAGACTTCAAAATAAGAAATACTAACACAAAGAAAAACAAAAATTTGACAATTATTAAAGGTTCAATTCATCAGAGTTCAAATTTAAGAATACTAACTAGAAATATGGACAAAGAAATTATGACACCCAAATTCCTACAGGAAAAAAGAGGGTAACAAAATACACTAGAGTTAGTTAGCTAAAAACAAGACACTGAGGTAGAAGGGGAGGGAACATAAAAATAAAACACCACAAGAAGAAAACACATAAGTTGGCAGCAATAAGACAAAATATTAGTTATTTCAAGAAAAATGTGCAGACCTTACTTACCCTAGTTTGACAAAAATAGCATATCTTCAAATTAAAAAAAGTAAATTTAAGAGTGAGATTATAGATGATTTGACTAGCGCCGATAAATTGCTTTACTATATTTATAACATTGTACTCACTAAACAGAAACTATTCATTATGTTCAAGTTATGTAAATTTACAAAAAACTTGACTATGTACGTAGTCACACAGAAAATCATAACAAATTAGAAAACATAGAAATCATACAAGCCACAGTCTCTGGTCTCAATACAATGAAACTCTTTTATTATTACCATTATCATATAGTTTCTGGAGACAGAAACTGAATCACAGAGAGATACAGCAACCTGCCCAAGTGTATATAGCTAATAAATAGTAGATTCATGTTTTGAACACAAGTATCATGGTTCTAGAACCTGAAATCTTAACCATTGTGCTATATTCATTCCTGAGGCAAAGGAGAGAGGGAATTTTCTCTACAAATACTAAATATAATATAAAAACTATAATAATCAAAATGTTAACTAGGCCAATATCAGGTAAACAGATAATCAGGATAGAATTCAGTTGCAATCCCACGGACATATGGAAATTTGTATCTGATAAAGTTGTCTCTGAGAAAACAAGGGTTGTTTTCTTTTGCAACTAACAAACCATCGGGGGGGGAGTTATAGTCCATACCTCATGCATAACTAAAAAAACCCAATACATTAGGGAATTAAAATTAAGGAACAAAAGTATATAATACTAGACAATACAGAGGATGGAAAAGGACTTCATAAATAAGACTGAAGCTCTGAAACCATAAAGAAAAAGACTGAGAGACTTAACTATGTAAAAATTAAAACTTTTACATGATAACAGAAATCATAAAGAAACTTAAAAGTCAACCATAGATGTTGAATATATGAGAGAAAAGATTAATATCTATAAGGCACAAAGCACTCCTACATCAATTCAAAGGATATTCACAAAGATGAATGTGAGGGGAATAAATGCATTTCCCCTTAAAATTTAAAAAATTATAAAACACTTGTAAAAATTGAAGCAATACAAAAAAACATAAAGAAAAAAGATATCTCACTGGAAAAATACTAATTGCCAAAATGCATGTAAAAAGATGTTCAACGTTAAACACAGAAAAATAAAAAGTAAAGCTAATGTTACATTCCCTGCCATGGCAGAAATATAAAACACTAACATGAAACATCGGTAAAGAAGAAAAACAGACACCTTCACAAACTGTTGGTAAAATGCAAGTATGTACAGACCTTTGGGTGGACAATCTGGCAATGGCCAACTGAACTTAAAATACTTGTCATATTTGACTCAGACAATTCTGAGTTTATCATACAGCAATATTCGAAAAGGTGCCGTAGAGTACATACAATTGAAATGTTGTTTGTCACAGCAAAAAATGAAAACACACTAAAATTTCATTAATACATTAATAAAATGGAACCCCACACAGTCTATAAATAGAATCAAGTAGAGCTACATAAATAGAATATATCTTAAAAATATTGAGTTAAATAAACAAATTATATATAAATGTGTTCCCAGTAGTTTTTGTTGACTATATATAAATACATATGGAAAAGTTTAACTTTAAAAAATGAAGGGAACGGATTGGGCAGAGAGAGGTGAGTGGGTTCAAAGAGTCTTATGTTTTTTTGTATTATTTCAATTTTTACAAGTATTTTATAATTTTTTAAATTTTAAGGGGAAATGCGTTTATTCCCCTCACATTCACCTTTGTGTAATCTTTTCTAACATCTGTCAAAATCAGATATACTTTAAATAGTTGCTATTTTGAGATATACTTTATAGTGCTTTTTTAAAATCTGTAACTTGCATCATAGAGTTTCACCAAGTTTATTCATGGTTTTTAAAATGATTCTTTTTAATAGTCATGTAGTATTCTCTGTATGCCCACAATTTACCAAACCATCTTCAAATGTTGACCATTTAAGTTTATTTTATTTTTATTTGACATAAATATTTACTTTGCTTTATAGGAAACACAGCAAATGAGAAATTCTGTATATTGTACATTAGTGTCTCAATGTATTTTTCCAAGAATTCTAAGTCAATGGGCAGGAATAATTTTATGGCTGTTTATGCACTGCACTATTGCTCTTCAAAAAGGTTGCCCATTTACAATTTCGCCTTTAGTGTTTGATCACATTTGAAAACACAAACTTGGACATTCTGAGTGTCAACTTTACTTTCTGATTTTTAAAAAATATTTTAGTTGATGTAGAAAAGCTGATTTTTTGACACATTCTCACTTTATATATTTCTAAAGCAATCATAATAGAATCATCTACTGACCCGTCAAGGGATATTTTCTTTTTTTCCTATTACAGAGACTATCTATACTGATTTTTCAAAAATTATGTGTGTGGCCAGGTGCAGTGGCTCACACCTATAATCCCAGCACTTTGGGAGGCCAAGTGAGAGGACTGCCTGAGCCCACGGGTTCGAGAACAGCCTAGGCAACTTGGTGAGACCTCATCTCTACAGTAAATCAAAAATTAGTCAGGTGTGTTGGCACATGCCTGTAGTCCCAGCTACTTGAAAGGCTGCGTTGGCTGTGAGCGTGCCACTGCACTCCAGCCTGGGCAAGAGTGAGACTTCAACTCAAAAAGAAAAATTATTTGTGAAAGTAATAAATATTTGTTATAAAACAATTTAGACAAAAAATAGTATAAAGAAAAAAGCCAAAAATACAAAAAATTTTAATCAGTCCTAAATAACTACCTCTATGATTTTGTTGTATCTTTATAGATATGTTTCTTATAGGTATTAATTATATTACATTACCACATTAGGATAGCATCACACAAATTTTGTAATCCACTTTTATCACTTAATAACAATTTATAGATGTTTTCCAAGTCAACAAATAGTTTCCTACATAACTAATTTTAATTGCTGCACATTCATTCACTGTAGCACATAAAAAGCTTGTACTAATCTATTCTCAGTGTCATTTTGCTGTTTTCAGATGTATATATATTACTGTAGAAACTGCAGATTTAAATGTATGTTCATTTCTGTTGTTAATCCCTTGGTCATATCCATTGCCTATTTTTCTATTGAAGAACTCTTTTTTTTTTTTACTGATTAGTAAGAGCTTTTGGGATATGGGGGCATTAACTCTTAACTCTGTAAATTAGGACAATATTATCTCCTGAGGGGCTGTCATGATTAAAGCATCCAATGTGTGACAGGTGTCTAGTATAAAGGTGGTACACAGTAGGTGTCAAAGCATTCCTTCTTTGTAGGCAGTAGGCACCTCCCTTCCTTCTCCACTTCCTTGCCTTCCTATAATCAAGGTGGAGACAGAGGTCAATAAAATACACACAAACATATACATACATACATACATATATGTATATACATATACATATATATGTAAACATAGATGTCTATATATACACATATATAGACTATATACAAATATACACATGCAATTTATTTTTCTCAAGAATTTCTCGAACAATTATTCAAATATCTCCCCCAAACTTTCTAAATTCTATTTCAAGGCTCAGTTTTCTTTGTGGCCTGAGAACTACACTTTTACTATTCTTATTACATTGTGGCATTAACCTTCAATTGACCTATAGTTCCACCTCAATCCTAGGAAGAAAGGAAGGTGAAGGAAGGAAAAGAGACTAGCTTTCACATCTACTATGTGCCATCTTTGTGCAAGGCATGTGGCACATATCACAACACTTCAGATTTACAGCCTTCCTTGAAGGTGAGATTGTGCCCCATTTTCTGGCTGAGGAAGGTAGGTGAATCTTTATAATTGACAGTCAGGGTTTAACTTTTTGACCATGATGCCATGCTGCCCATCCTCCTCCAGAATAGGACCCAGCTTTAGGCTTCTTTGTGTCACTTGCCAGGCCCATCACATGCATGATACAAGATACCTGCTCAGCAGATGAAGATTAGGGGTGGCAGACAGACTAGACATAGTTTTTAGGGTTATAGCTGAATAAAAAAAGCCAAATCCTTTTTTAACACCTCGGATGAATAACCCAGCAGTTCCACTCCTAAATCTACACCTAAAAGAAATTACAAACCTGTTCACTAAAATACAGTAGCAGCATTATGATTAATACTTTGTGTCACTTGCCAGGCCCATCCCATGCATGATACAAGATACCTGCTCAGCAGATGAAGATTAGGGGTGGCAGACAGACTAAACATCGTTTTTAGGGTTATAGCTGAATAAAAAAAGCCAAATCCTTTTTTAACACCTCTGATGAATAACCCAGCAGTTCCACTCCTAAATCTACACCTAAAAGAAATTACAAACCTGTTCACTAAAATACAGTAGCAGCATTATGATTAATACCCTAAAACAATAAATAAACCCAGATATCCATACACAGTAAAAGTGAGTATGTAAGTAGGGGCACCATCAGAAGGGAAGGCTCTACAGCAATGAGAGTGTATAAATTGCAACTCACAAACAAGATGGATGAAAAGCATGTTGAGCAAAAAATGTCACACAAAAGAGCACACACTACATGATTCCATTCATACAGAGTTCAAAAATAGTGTTAGAAGACAGGATGATGTTGAACTTCCAGGTGTGGAAGAGAGCTTGGCAGATGAGGGGCTGGGAAGAGAGCTTTGGGCAGCTGTATAATTATGAATAGCATACTTTTCTTTGTGGATGAAGGGGAAACCCAAAAACACTGAAATTTATTTATTAAAAATTGTGTATTTATTCTTTCATGTCTAAATTTCAATCACCTTCTAAGTACTCTCCGCTTGATGCAATACACTTATTGAGATGCTTTTTCCACTGCTCAAAACAGTTTTTGAACGCCTCAATTTTGATGCCTTGTAGTGCTTCTGCCATTTTTTGTTTCACCTTTTCCACATTGGCAAAACATTTCTTTTGAGGACTTCAGGGAAACAAAAAAGTATCTCAGGGTGAGATAAGTGAATAGAAAAAATGGGGTACCAGGGTCATGCCACTTCTGGTCAAAAACTGATGAATACTCAGCATAGTATGGGAAGATGCACTCATAAATCACCCATTATGAAATGGGCAAAGATATTGAAAGACTCCTCAAAAAAAATTTTTTTTTCAATGAAACCAAACACAGCCTCTCACAACAATGACAAGTTAGTGCACTGATGCCAATGGGTTCTTAGAACACTTAGCTAGGGGAGAAAGCCTGCACTACAAGAAGCATGTCCTCAAAAAGAAATAAATAAAAAAGATAATTAAAAGATTTTTGGGGTACGCTTCATATGTTATTTGTAAGTTGAACTAAATAAAATTCCTAGTTTTGTAGTTCTAAACAGTCACATATCTGTAATTTCATAGGGTTCAAGCTAATACTTCATAAACTTGTTTTTAAAAACCCTCTGGTAAAGGAGGAAGTAACATCTAGCATTGATAAGCAGACCACCACATTTCTGGAAACCAACCTAAATACTCCTACATCTTCTGAGTCTGTTTTTTGTTCCTTTGTCTTTAAAGTTTTAGGGTACAATTCAGGGTTAGGTATAGAAAAAGTCATTGTGTAGGTAAAGTTTGGGCCTCACTTTGGTCCCCACTTCACCTGGTTTGAGATCAGGTATCCTTATTGATGAGGTGTGCATCCCTCCATCCCCTGGAAGTTTCCTGCTACTTCCAATCTCTTTCTTGTAGTATTATGATAATTGTTCAGGATCTGCTTATGAGTAAGAATATATGGTACTCAGTTTTTTGTTTCTGTGATAGATCACTCAGTATTATAGACTCTTATTAAGTCCATCCAAGTTGGTGTGAAATTCATGCAATAAAGTCATTTTTTTCTAGTGCTTTTATTGGGAAAATTTTTATGACTGATTCAATATCAGTACTTGTTATTGGTCTCTTAAAATTTTCTTTTTCCTTCTGGTTCAATCTTGTAGAAATTCATATATTTTCTCTAGGTTTTCAACTTTTTGGTATTCAACTATTTATAATAGTGTCTCTACTGGTTCTTTGTATTTCTGTGTATCAGTTGTATGACGATAGACACCCCCCGGCAAAAATCTCAGAATTATCTTTTAAAGGATAGGCCCTTGTAGTGCACTCAGAATTCGTTCCTCTGGATGAAATGGTCAACCCATGTTTGTATCTGTAAGTTTTGAGATTAGATCATAATTTGTGGAAGAAAAGTCCAGAGTTGTGGCAAACAAGTGACTGGTTCTTCTACTACGAACCATGTACTTACCCACGTCACACTGTGTTCAGCAGTTTTTGACCAAAAATGGCTTAGACCCTTCTGCCTCACCCTCCCCATTCAACTCATATCACCAAAGTAATTTCTTATTTTTGGTTTCCCCAAATGAAAAAAATCCTCAAAGGTAAATGTTTTGCGAATGTGGAAGAGGTGATACAAAAATGGCAGAAGCACTAAAAAAAGATCAAAACTGAAAAGTTCAAAAACTCTTTTGAGTAGTGGAAAAAGCATTTTGACAGGTATTATTGCATCAAATGGAGAGCACTTCAAAGGTGACTGACGTTAAACATGTAAGAACACACAGTTTTTCAATAGCAAAGTTTCACATTTTTTGAGGATCCCCTTTTAATTTCTCCTTCCTTTGATTTGATCTATTTGGACTTCTTTATTCTTTTTTATCCCCTGGGCTGGAGAGCAGTGGCACTCATGGCCACCGCAGCCTTGACACACTGGGCTCAGGTGATCCTCCCGCCTCAGTCTTCCAAGTAGTTGGAACTACAGGCACGTGCCACCATATCCCACTTTTTGATTTTTGGTAGAGATGAGGTCTCACCAAATTGCCCAAGCTGGTCTTGAACCTGTGAACTCAGGCAATCCTCTCACCTCGGCCTCCCAAAATGTTGAGATTATAGGCATAAGGCACTGCGCCTGGGCCTGGTCTTCTCTATTCTTGGTCTGGCTAATGTTTTATTGATATTTTTTTTGAAAAGCGAATTTTTAATTTAACCAATCTTTTATATTTTTCTCAAGTCTTGATATTGTTCATTTCTTCTCTGATCTTTATTTTTTCCATTAATTTTGGGTATGGTTTATTCTTTTCTAGTTCCTTCCGGTGTAACATCAGGTTGTTTATTTGAAATATTTTAATTTCTTTGATGTAGGTGTTATTCCCAAAAACTTCCTTCTTAGTACATCCTTTGCTGTATTCTATGGATTTTAAAATGTTGAGTTTCTATTTTCATTTATTTTAATACATTTTTAAATTTTTAAAAAAATTTTTTATTGACTCATTGGTCATTGAGAAATGTTTAATTTTCATTTTTTGTTTTATTGCTTTATGGTCAAAGAAACTTGATATGACTTCAATTTTTAAAAAGTTTTCTGAGACTTGTTTGTTGGTCTAACATTTAGTCTACTCTGGATAACATTTTATGTGCTAATGAAAAGGGTGCATATTCTATAATTATTTGTTAAGATGTTCTGTAAATGTCTGTTAGGATCATTTGGTCTGTGATGTAGTTTAAATCCAATGACTGTTTGTTGATTTTCTGTATAGATTATCTGTGCATTGCTAACATGGAGTTGTTTAAGTCCCCAACTATTATTGTATTGGAGTCTATCACTCTCTTTAGATCCAATATTTTCTTTATGTATCTGAATCCTCTAGTGTTGGAGATATATATATATATTTCAGTCTATATATATATAAATATATATAATATACATATATATATTTCAGTCTATTTGTGTCTTTGCAGGTGAAGTGAATATCTTGTATACAGCACATAGTTGTGTCGTTTTTTAAAAATGTGATTCATTCACTTCATTTTTTAAAATTGGGTAATTTAATCTATTTACATGCAATATTATTATTGATAGTGAGGGTTTGTTTCCATCAATTTAAAAATTATTTTAAAAATAAAAAATAAAATTATTTTCTGGTTGTTTTGCGTATCCTTTGATTCTGTCTTTCTCTGTAGTTTATCTTCACTGTTTTGTTGTTGTGATATGGTTTTTTCTTTTAATAAATTTGCTCATCTGCTTTATTATTGAGTTTTATACCTCTTGTGGTTTTTTGTTTTGCTTTGTGTCATTTTGTGACAGTGGTTATTGTCCTTCCACTTCCAGATGTAGGATTCGTGTAAGGCAGGTCTAGTGGTGATAAATTCCCTTAGTTTTTGCTTATCTGGGAAAGAGTTTATTTCTCTTTCATTTCAAAATGATAGTTTTGGGGTGTAAAAAAGGATAGTCTTTCTTGGCTGACAGTTTGATATCCTTTCAACACTTTTAATGCATTCTGCTCTTCTTTCCTGTCCTGTGTGATTTCTACTGAGAAATCCGCTGTTAGGCTAATGAGATTCTTTTATATGGAACTTGATGCTTTTTTCTTACTATTTTTTGAATTCTATCATTGTTGCTGACTGCATAGTTTGACTACAATGTGCCTCTCGGAAAACTTTTTGAGTTGAATCTATTTGGTAAACTTTGAGCTTCCTGAATTTTGATGTCCATGTTTTTTTCAAGATTTTGGAATTATTTAAATCTCTTATTTCCTTAAATTGGTTTTCTACCTCTTCTCCTTTTGGAATTCCATAAAATAACTTTTTGTGTCTGTCTTGGAGGTGTCTGATATATTCCTATAGTGTTTATTTTTTTTCATTTTACTGAGTTATTTCAAAATACCTGTTTTCAAGTTCAGATTTTTTTCCTTTTGTTTGATCTAATCTACTGTTGAAATTCTCAACTGTATTTTTATTGTATTTATTGAATTCTTTTTTTCAAGATTTCTGCCTCCTTTTATATCTTTTTATTAAATTTCTCATTCATATTAGAATTTTTCAAATTGTATATTTGTATTCTCTTGCTTCTCATTTAGTTTCCCTTAGTATCATTATTTTGAATTATTTTCAAGTATTTCATAGGTTTCTTTTTCTTTAGGCTCTGTTACTGGAGAATTATTTCATTCATTTGGCATTGTCATTTTTCCTTGCTTTTCCAGATTTCTTATGTCTTTATATTGATCTGTGCATATCTGGAGAAACATTAGCTTCTTTCAATCATATAATGTAGCTTTAGTTGGCAAAAGCTTTTTTGTTTGTTTGATGTGACCTAGAGTGTTGATTGAGAGGGTGGTTTGGCTTTGTCCCTGAGTGGCTGCAGTACTGTAGTCTTAGTGTTATTTCTTTGTTGTAATCAATGTCAGCAGTATCTGTGAATGCCTCAGTGACTTAAGACTGTTTGTGCTGTTTATGGAAACAGCAAAATGGTTTTGCTGGGGGTGAGGCTGCTGGTGACAATGGCTGCTGGATGGGCTTGTCCTCAGGGCCTGGGGGGCATTTGCATTATACTTAGTGGCTGTGTTACGAAGGCATGGTTAGTGGTGCTGTGTGGGCCTGACTCCCAGTTCCTGAGGAACATGCTCATTGACTCCCTTTGTCTGGAGTGGCCCTTTACAGGGCAGAACTGCTTGTTTTTAGGAGCACAGTGCACTGCATGGGCTTGGAGTCAGGGATCATGGCTGTACCACTGGGTTCAGCTGGAGTCATTCTATTGCAATCTTGTGTATGGGCATGGTGGAATTATACCAGGGTCCAGGAATGTGAAGATTCAGGAGCTATTGGGCCCCAGGGCAAGATATACTCCAGCAATGAGCTTGTTCTCACAATGGCACCATGCCACAGCAGCTTGGATCTTGAGGAGTGAAGGGAGCCCACTATGAGTTCCCTCTCTGAAGCAATTCAGCTGCGTGGAGTCCTGAGAGCTCCCTATACTGGGCTTAGGACCTGACAGAACCATGAAGGTCTCCAAACATTGATGGTGGTAATGGGGACTAATGATGATCTTCTGCTGAAATCTTACCCACTATAAGTAGTCCCTTTTGGATCTGGGCTAATCCTAGCCAGGTGCTTAGCCTCCCTCTCTATATTGTCCAAGTTTTCATGCCTCAGAGCTTTGTTTAAATTTTCTTTTTGAATTTTAGTGCTTTTTCTTAGATTCTGTACTCAAAGTGCAGTTATGTATTTGTTGTTTTGATCTTTTTTTTATGAAGGAGAAGAGTGCTGGGCACTTTAGTCAGTCATCTTGATGGCTGCCATTTCTTTCCCTTAATTCCCAAAGGTTCTTCAAGTTCCTGCCAGTATATAGTTTTTGCAACATTTTTGATATATTGTCTGGATCATTAGCAGGATCAGTACTTCCTTTGCCAGCTTGTACTATGACTCTGCTCTAGTTATTGACCCAGAGGGTAGGTATGTGTAGATCCCATGAGGGATATAAATTCTTTTGGATGCAAATTCTTTTGCATGTTTAAGACTCTTCAAGTCTCTACAAAGAGATGGGGATTGTAAACATTTAAAATGAAAGTTTAGGTCTCTTAGGTTGGCTTAGAGGGTTCAAAGGGGCCTGAGTATACAAATGTCTGAGTAAAATGACACACATGACCCATCCCATGTTTCAGATTCTCATTTCTTCTTAATAAAAGCCTCAATCTTGGCATAACAGACTTTCAGACTTGTAAATTCAACCTTTTCTGGAGCCAGCCTCTTCTTTAAGTTCTGAGCCTTGACCGGACATGATAGCTCACGCCTATAATCCCAGTACTTTGAGAAGCCAAGGTGAGAGGATTGCCTGAGTCTGCATGTTCAGAAGCAGCCTGGACAATTTGGTGTGACCTCATCTCTATGATAGTCAAAAAATTAGCAGGATGTTGTGGTGTGTGCCTGTAATCCCAGTTATTTGGAAGGCTGAGGTGGAAGGATAACCAGAGACCAGCAGGTTGAGGTTGTGGTGACCAGGAGCATGCCCTTGCCCTCCAGTCTGGGCAACAGAGTGAGACTCCAACTAAAAACAAAAAAAACAAAAAAAAGTTCTGAAGCTTATCGTCAGCTTTTTTCCACCCTCCAGGAAAAAAAAAAGAACTTCTTTACAATATGTCAAAGCACTCAGATTTTTACAGTTTGTCTTAAACTAGTAGCCAATTACTCCTAGCAGGCCACTGTCTTCCCCCACCCCTCAATGTACTGACATGTGCAAGCAACATCTATTCAATTGCATAGTCTTTATAATAGCTACTTTATTCAAATCCTTAAATACCTAAGTTATCTAATTTGCCAGTTGTCATAATCAATTTGCATTGCCTTGAAGGAAATATATGAGGCTGGAAAATTTATAAAGAAAAGAGGTTTGATTGGTTCATTGTTCTGCAGACTGTACAACAAGCATGACACCAGCATCTGCTTCTGAGGAGGACCTCAGGAAGCTCTTGCTTATGGCAAAAGAGGAAGGGGAGAAAGATCACATGGTGAGAGAAGAGGAAAGAGAGGGGAAGGAGGTTTCAGGGTATTTTTAACAATCAGATCTCATGGGAACTAATTGAGGGAGAAAATGTCATTAATTATAGCAAGGATGGCACCAAGCTCTTTATGAGGGATCTTCTCCCATGACACATACACTTCTCACCGGGCTCCACCACCAACAAAGGAGATCTAATTTTAACATGAAATCTGGAGGGGACAAATATCCAGACTGTATCATCAATATATTGCCTTCCACGGGTATGCTATCCCATTTCATTGCTTTTATCAGTTGAACCGCTACTGCATTCCAAGTTCTATCAGTATTTTCTGTCTCTCTACAGTGAATGATTCTGATTGCCAATCTGCCAGAAGTGATTTTGCTCCAAAATCTCATTTTAGAATCTGCCATCTAGGACCACTCCTAGTTTTAACTATTGTAGGTCAACGTCCTGTGGAAATAGATTGTATGATGGAAATTTGCAGCAACAATAAGTGTAAAGTAATAAGGGAAGTAAGATTGGGCATTATGTTTTTTATTGCAACAGAGACTTCAGATGATTCCATAAGAAACTCTGTAGTGGGAATGTCCTTACAGAAGTGTTTTAGAGAGAATTGTAATTTTTATTTAGGTTCATTATTGTGTGAAGTCTATCCTGAAGATGGCTTATAATCTTAGGTGAAACGGATCCTTTTGACAGAGGGCAATTCCTAGAGAGGAACTCAACTATGCTCCAGCAAGGTGCAGCGCTTAAGTATTTGGGAAAATAAATGCCTTGATTATATGAATGTATTTGAAAGGCAGAGGCATAGCATCCAGCATCAACATCAAACACTGTATGGTAATCCGTCTCTCTATGCTTCCTTTAATAATAAAATTATCTCATATAACAATAAAATTTCAGTGATATTCTATTATAATGTTTTGTCTGTCTAATAATAATAAACAGTAATTTAAGGTGCTCTGCCTCCCAAATTCCTATTCTTTGGTTACATGTCCCCCTCTTTTTTTATATGGGCTGGACCTAAGAATAGTTTGTCAAAAGGGAGATTATCTTGGGTAGGGCTGGCATAATCAAATGAAATCAATAAGAGAAAGAGAACTGACAGAGACATTCTCCTGCTGACCTCTAAGGAGCAGTTAATTCCTGGTTTCAGAGGACTTGTAAATGCAAAGCCTCTAGATGCTAAGAGAAATCTCTGACTGACAGTAAGAAACTAGGGATGTCAATCATACAATCACAAGGTAATAAATTCTGCCAACACCTTTAGTGAGCTTGAAAGAGGACTCTGGGTCTCAGATAAGATAGCAGTCCCAGCCAACAATTTCAGCCTGTGTGATGCTGAGCAGAGACTACAGTTAAGTTTGGCTTGGACTTCTGACTTACAGAAACAGTGATATGATAAATGAGTGTTGTTTCAAGTCACTCAATTAATGGTGCTTTGCTCTGCAGCACTTGATCACTAATCACCATCATTTAAAACATTCTACAACTCAACTTCAATTTACCTGTCCCATGATATTTCTCAAGATTAGCCAAAATGGAAACATTATTTCAATATTTTCCAGGTTCTCTCATTCCCACCAAACATGTGGTTTGTATTCCCACCTCCGTATTTGTTCCTCCCTTTAACCACTCCACTTATTTAAATCTTATACATTCTTCAAGATCCAAGATCTACATTTTCTACAGAGCATTTTACATACCTTATCTCGTATGGCACATATAGGCTGTAATTAATTATATGGCAAATGTATCTGAGGTGAACACAATTGGACTTTGAGGTTGACTTTACAAAATGTGACAAGAATTCAGAGAGAAGGATTTTCTATGCATTCTCTTTTTCCACATCTTTACTGCCCCCAGCTCAACTCTGGTACAGTAAGGAGAATGAGGCAAACAAAGTAGATGGATATTCCCTGTAGAATAGGATTCTAATGAACAAGTGAATTTTGGGGAAATGAGGGATCTTATCGATTATTTATTCTAACAATTTTATTGTATAGACAAAGTGAAGCAAAGAAAGTTCAGCGGTCTAATGTTTTACAGTTAAATTAGAAACAAAAACTAATCTCTTCTAATTTCCAATCTAATAAGCTTATAATTAGAAAGAACTTTAAAGAAACAAGATTTGTGCTTATCTAACGTATAATTATTAACCTGATTTATAATGAATGATGGCATAACATAGAAGTTAAGCAGTGAACTCCAGGTCTTTAAATCCTGGGTGTCAACTCTATACCTGCAACTGGTGAAGTATTGTCCTTAGTGACCTATCCCTGGCTCATTTTATGACAAAACTTTATCACGTTCTTGGAATGAGGTTACTTTCTAGTCCTAATATTCTTCTGCTCAGCCCTCACTGGCACCAGTAATTTGAAATATGAGGAAGAGAAAGAGACTTCAGCTTTTTAATTTTTGTCTGCCCTTGGATTACTGATCACACTCAGTCTTTCTCAAATCACTAAAAGTTTCTATTAGCACAATTATAAAGCACTTTGCTAGTTACAAAAAAACTAGAAGCAATTTTCCTCCATTCAATAAAATCCATTCCTATTAGTAAATGAATAGTAAAAGCAAGCATAAATTAATATTTTGCTTAAATAATATATGACTATATTGGGAACTTCTGAAAGGAACCACTCAGGTCATCTGTTTTGTCTATACTTTTGCACTTAAATTAAGATTCCATATCATCCAGCCTTCTATTTCTTAAAGGCTGTGGCACTGTATCGGCTTTATTCTGTGACAAATTTTTAATTTTCAAGCAAGTTATTTTATAATTTTTAGATCATTCAGTGTAGAGATCTCATTCTCCTTTCCCAGAAAAAAGTTATATGTCTTAAGCAAGGAAGGGAAACCTTATGATGGTTGTTAAAATTTCTTCATTTAAATGTTGTATATTATATATATATATTATATATATATTATATGTTATATTATACATTATACATTATATATATATAAATATAATATAAAACAATTTATATTATATATATTATATATAAAAATGTTTTATATTATATTTATATATATAATATATAATGTATAATATAACATATAATATATATATAATATATATAATATATAAAAATATAAAAATATAACATATAATATATATATAATATAAAAATGTTTTATTTATGTATGCTAAAGTCTAGTGAGGGAAACTATGCATGTTCTATGCTGTCCTTTAAAAGGGGAGACACTTGTGATTGATAGTGTACATGGTTAGAAAATAAATAAAAGCAGTAAGGACACCTCTGCTCTTTTTCTGCAAGTAAAAAACAACCGCTATCATTCCCTGCAAAGTCTGGGTGTTCTGAACTAATTCTGAGTTCAAAATTGCTAAGATAAATCAATGATTTCCATCGTTAGATAGACGGCAGATTTGTACAGGTAACGTCCAGGAATCCCTTGCTGTTGAACTGTACAGGAACTAAAGACATTTTAAAAATACGTTTAATGTTTTCTGTTATTTCTTTTTATCTTGAACCATAATAGCAGTGTCCAATATATAGTAGGGACCAAAAGCATTGTTAATTTGAATTAACAAATGCAAGAAGTATGTAACAAGAAGTGAATAGTCTGACAGCTATTGTCTCCATTTTTTTAAACTACTAAACTCCTCTCTCTCACCATTAAAAAAAATCAACTCAAAGACAAAAGACTGAAATGTAAGACCTAAAATTATAAAACTACTAGGAGAAAACATAGGGGAAATATTTCATGATATTGGCCTGGGCAAAGATTTTTTGAATGAGATTTTAAAAGCACAGTCAATGAAAACAAAAGTAGACAGATGGGATTACATCAAACTACAAAGTTTCTGCTCAACAAAGGAAACGGTGAACAGAGTACAAAGGCAACCTACAGTGAAAGAAATTATTTGAATATATCTCATCTGACAAGAGGTTAAGATGCAGAATATGTAAGGAACTCAAGCAATTCAATAGTGAAAACAATTAATTTGATTAAAAATGGGCAGAAGATTTAACTAGATGTTTCTCTGAAGACATATATTTGACCAACAGGTATATGAAAAAATGTTCAGCATCATTAATTATCAGGGAAATGCAACTCCAAATCACAATGATCTCATCCCAGTTAGAATGGCTATTATTAAAAAGACAAAAAATAACAAATGTTGATGAAGATATTGAAAAAAGGGAACTCATATACTGCTGGTGGGAAGGTAAATTAATCCAAGCATTATGGACAACAGTATTAAGTACCTAAAAAATTAGAAATAGGACAACCATAGGACTCAACAATCCCACTACTGGGTATATATTTTTAAAAAAAAATAAAATCAATATGCTGAAGAGATATCTATATCCCCATGTTTATTTCAGCACTATACACAACCGTCAATATATGTAATAAATGTATGTGTCCATTAATGGATGAATGGATAAAGAAAATTGGCGTATATGAATGATGGTATATGATTCATCCATAAAAAGAACAAAATCCTGTCACTTTTGACAACATGGATGAACCTAGAGAACATTATGTTAAGTGAAATAAACCAAGCACAGAAGGACAAATACCACATGATCTCACACATGGAATCCAATAATCAGAGAGTAAAACGATAATTACCAGAAGCTGGGGAAAGTAGTTGGAGGGCGTATGAAGAGAGGTTGGTCAGTGAGTACAAAGGTACAGTTAGGTAGGAGGAATAAGTTCTGGTGTTCTACTGTACAGAAGGATGACTATAGCCAACAATATTGTATTGTATTTTTCAAAATAGCTAAAAGAGTGGATTTTGAATGTTTTCACCACATAGAAATGACAAGTGTTTGAGACAAATGTTTGCTAATTACTCTGATCATTATTCAATGTATATACATATTGCAACATCACACTGTACACCATAAATATGTAAATTATTATGTGCCAATTCAAAACAAAATAAAACTTTTAAAAACTAGCCAGACTCGGTGGCTCAGCCTGTAATCCCGCACCTTGGGAGGCCGAGGTGAGTGAATTGCCTGAGCCCGCAGGTTCGAGACCCACCTGGGCAACTTGACGAGACCTCATGTCTACAATAAATAAAAAAAATTAGTCTGGCGTGGTAACGTGCGCCTGTTGTTCCAGCTAGTTGGAAGGCTGAAGTGGAAGGATCGCCAGAGCCCAGCAGATGGTCCAGTGTGGGCAGCAGAGTGAGACTCCAACTCAAAAAAAAAAAAAAATTAAAGCAAGTTCTGATTATTAATTTGGGAAGATTCCAAAATGGCTTATTAAAATACTTCTCATCTGCATATTCCAAATCTCCTCATGAGTTTTTATTTAACAAAACAGCACTCATCATTGAGAATATTACTCTAAAGACTGTCTCATATGACATATTAACAAAATTCAGATGTGTCTTTTCACTCAACATAGGTGGGCAGGAAGGTTAAATTTACTCACTTATTCCTATAGACGCAATACAAGTCAAAGGATGACATAAACTCATAAAAGTTTATGTTAGTTTAAATTTCAGTGATAGATTTACACTAGATTAAGACCCAAATACTGACTAAACCTGCTGTACAAAGATCCTCTCTTTGTATGTTTTTTATTGTGTAGGCTTGACAAGTGGAGTGCATAATTGCCGATTTGAATAGCTATAAATCAAAACTTAAAAACAGATTTGCTCTGCTTGAAAATAATGTCATGAATTTTATACTTCTTTAAATTTTATAAGCATTCTAAGGAATATTATCTATAATTTATGTTCACAGGACTCTGCATTTACAATGATCTTGTGAGATAATTAAGGAAAATATTTTGTTTTCCACTATTTAGATGCTGAACTGAGATCCAAAGTCGATAAGGTTTTACCCAAGGTCACATAGTCAGTAATGAAACCAGTAGACTTTCAACACAATTCCTCACTCTAAATATTGTTTATATTAAGAGTAGTTGATCTCAAATGTTGATATGCATTAGAGTCACCCAGGGAGCTTGTTAAAATGGAGTTTATCCTGCTCACTCAGAGGTTCTACTTATAGTGTGGGTGATGGACATAAATATTAATTTTCAATAAGAATTGGACCACATTTTGAGAAGCATCTTATACCGTGTGACTATCAATAAGCATGCTGTGTCATTAATCCTTTTGTTAGGTCCCTTGAAGCTGAGTCAAATACAATAAAACTTGAGAATGCAAATTTCACAAGGGTATGGGCTAAGTAAAACTTACTATTTTATTATAGGTATCTAGACACCTGGAAATTACTATGACCTTCACAATTAGAAGAGTGAATGAATACACTTAGAGCCATAGTATGCATAACTTTAAGTCTATATGTTAGATGCTGTTTCACCTAAACTTTTTCTGATGTGAAAACCCATATATCCACTACCTAAAATCTAAATTAATATAGTCTTGCTTTAACATGTATCTGTCCATATCTCCATTTATCTTTTTTCATAAGCCCATCATGTTATTAATGCATTCAAAATTAAGTTGCAGACAGTAATACACTACTTTCTAGATATTTTAGCAGGCATAAAGTTAACCAGAGTTTAATATCATTTTATGTTTTTTTCTTTTAAGATAAACTCATGCAATAAAATACTAAAATGATAGTGGTTCATGTCACAAGTTTGACAATCACTTATAAGCTTGTATAAATCAAAAATCTTGTGTAAGTAAAAATCTATCAAAGTACAGGACATCACCATCACCCCAGAATGTTCCCACACACAACTTCCCAGTCAATACTACCTGTACAACCCTTTTGAAAACAAAAACATTGACTTTTAAACCATGGTTTTGCCTGATAACATTTTTATATAATTTGAATAAGAGAATATTTTTGAGACTTATGTATGCAGTTGCAAAAAATAAGCAGTTTATTTCTTTTATTATTGAATAGTATTTCATTGTATGACTATACCACAGTTTTTAAAAATTTAATTTAATTTAATTTAATTTTTTTAATCAATATTTTTTATTATGATGTTGTGGGGTACAGTTAAGGGTTAGGTATACAAACACGTTTCATTCAGGCACCCTGTTGATAATAGGTGTTTACTCGTGCCCAGACAGATATTTGCTACCGTTAATCCCATCTCCCTCCCCCCCATAGTTTCCCACTACTGTCAGTCATTTTCTTATAGTATTACATTGGATGTTCAAGGTCCATTATATGAGTGAGAACATGTGATAATCAGATCTTTGTTTCTGTGAGAGGTCACTCAGTATTATAGGCTCTAGTTCCCCCCAGGTTGCTGCAAAATTCACGGTTTAGTTCTTTTTTATGACTGCGTAGTATTCCATCTTGTATATGTACCACATTTTTTTTAATCCAGTCCTCTTATGATGGGCAGCATGGTTGCTTCCAGGTTCTTGCTATTGTGAACAATGCTGCAATAAACATACATGTGCAGGTATCTTTTTTATAGAGTGATTTGAATTCTTCAGGATATATTCCCAGTAGGGGGATTGTGGGGTCATATGGGAGGTTGATATTTAGAGCTTTTAGGAATCGCCACACTGCTTTCCACAGAGGTTACACTAGTTTGCACTCCCACCAACAGTGTAGAAGTGTTCCCTTTTCACCACACCCTCTCCGGCAGCTGTTGTTTTTTGAGTTGTTGATAATTGCCATTCTGACTGGAGTTAGGTGGTATCTCAGTGTGGTTTTGATTTGCATCTCCCTGATGATTAGTGAGGTTGAGCATTTCTTAATGTGTCTGTTGGCTGCTTGGATGTCTTCCTTTGTGAAGTGTCTGTTCATATCTTTTGCCCATTTTATAATGGGGTTGTTTGTTTTTTTTCTTTTCAGCACGTTTGAGTTCCTTGTGGATCAAAGATGCTAAGCCTTTGTCTGACCTGGTGTTGGCAAATACTTTTTCCCACTCTGTAGGCTGTCTCCCTGCTCTCCTGATGGTTTCTATGGCTTTGCAGAAGCTTGTCAGTTTAATAAGATCCCACTTGTCTATCTTCTCTCTTAATGACCTGTGGGTTACGGGTTTTGTTCAGGAATTGGAGGCCAGTTCCGATTTCCATGAGGGTATGTCCTTCATTTTCTAAGATTCTTATGGTTTGAGTTTTACATTTAGGTCTCTGATCCATTTGGAGTTAACCTTTGTGCATGGGGATAGATAGGGGTCCTGTTTCAATCTTCTGCATGTGGTCAGCCAGTTTTCCCAGAACCATTTACTGAATAGGTTCTCCTCGCCCCAGTGGTAGGTGGTGGAGGCTTTGTCGAAGATGAGTTGGTTGAGAAATTGAGATTTTGCTTCTGGAATCTCAATTCTATTCCATTGATCTATATGCCTATTCCTATACCAATACCAAGCTGTTTTGATGATTGTAGCTTTATAGTAAAGTTTGAAGTCTGGTAATGTGATACCACCTGCTTTGTTTTTTTTTTTTTTGCTGAGGATTGTTCTGGCTATTCTTGGATGTTTGTGTTTCCATATAAATTCCTGTGTTGTTTTTTCGAGGTCTGAGAAGAATATTGCTGGTAATTTGATGGGTATTGCATTGAATTTGTAGATTGCCTTAGGTAAGATGGACATCTTCACAATATTGATTCTTCCAATCCATGAGCATGGGATATTTTTCCACCTGTTTGTGTTATCTTTGATTTCTTTGAGCAGTGTTTTGTAGTTTTCATTGTAAAGGTCTTTCATGTCTCTGGTTAGGGAGAT
>NW_007066776.1:165850-211130 GCF_000164805.1 Carlito syrichta | reverse complement strand
GCGATTGTCTTTTGCACATTTATTTTGTATCCTGAGACTTTGCCAAAGGCCTTTATCAGTGTAAGGAGGTTTTTGACAGATTCTCTTGGGTTTCAAGCTACACAATCATATCATCTGCAAAGAGAGATAACTTGACTTCCTCTTTTCCTATTTGGATACCCCCTGATTGCCTCCTCTTCTCTGATTGCTCAAGCCAGGACTTCCAATACTATGATGAACAGTTGGGGTGAGAGTGGGCATCCTTGTCTTGTTCCAGTTTTCATGGGAAATGGTTCCAATTTTTGTCCGTTTAGGAGTATGCTGGCTATGGGTTTCTCGTAGATGGCTTTTACTATTTTGGGGTATGTTCCCTGTATGCCTAGATGTTTGAGGGTTTTTATCAAGAAGAGGTGCTGGATTTTATCAAAAGCTTTTTCTGCATCTAATGATATAATCATGTGGTTTTTGTTTTGACATCTGTTGATGTATTTAATTACATTTATGGTTTTATGAATGTTGAACCAGACTTGCATCCCAGGAATGAAGCCTATTTGGTCATGATGGGTGATTTTTGAGATGTATTGCTGAATCCGGTTTGCTAGGATCTTGTTGAAAATTTTAGCATCTATGTTCATCAAAGATATTGGCCTGTAGTTCTCTTTCTTTGTTGGATCTTTACCTGACTTGGGTATCAATGTGTTATTGGCTTCGTAAAATGATTTGGGGAGAGTTCCATCTTTTTCAATCGCCTGGAATACCTTCAGTAGGATTGGTATAAGCTCCTCCTTAAATGTCTTGTAGAATTCTGTTGGAAAGCCCTCTGGACCAGGGCTTTTTTTTGTAGGTAGTTTTCTTATTACGTAGTTGATTTCCTTGATTGTTATTGGTCTATTTAGGGTCTCAATTTCTTCTTGTTCCAACGTAGGTAGGTTTTGTGATGTCAGAAAGTCCTCCATTTCCTTATGGTTTTCAAGTTTGTTTCCATACAAGTGTATGTAGTAGTCTCTAATGATCTTTTGTATTTCTTCAGGGTCAGATGTGACTTCATCTTTTGTGTTTCTGATTGTGCTTATTTGGGTTTTTTCTCTTTTTTTCTTGGTCAGTCTAGCTAGGGGACCATCGATCTTGTTTATTCTTTCAAAGAACCAGCTTTTTGTTTCATTGATTTTTTCTATTATCTTTTGTCTTCTATGTCCTGGATTTGGGTTTTTATTTTGGTGATCTGGATTCTTCTGCTGAAATTAGGGTTTTTGTGGTCTTGCTTTTCCAGCTTCCTTAGGTGGCTTGTTAGGCTGTTAATTTGTGTTCCTTCCATTTTCTTCATGTGTGTTTGTAGCGATATAAATTCCCCTCTTACTACAGCTTTTAAGGCATCCCAGAGATTTTGGTAAGATATTTCTTCATTTTCATTTGTTTCTAGGTATCTTTAATCTCTGTTTTGATTTCATCATTGACCCAGGAGTTGTTTAGCATCATGCTGTTTAGTGTCCATGTCTTTGTGGGTTTTGGGGAGACCTTGTTGGTGTCAATGCTTATTTTTATTCCACTGTGGTCTGAGAAGGTGCATGGTAGAATTTCAGTCCTTTTAAATTTGCTTCTGCTTGATTTATGGCCAATTATTTGGTCGATCTTAGAATATGTTCCATGCGTTGATGAGTAGAATGTGTATTCTTTGGTCTTTGGATGGTGTGTTCTATAGGTATCAATTAAGTCCATTTGGTCCAGAGCCACACTGAGGTTCTGGATCTCATCGGTGATTATTTGTCCTGATGATCTGTCTAGGGTTGTGAGTGGTGTATTAAAGTCTCCAGTTATAATGGTGTTAGAGTCAATATCTTTCTTTAGTTTTCCTAGAAGTTGCTTTATGAATGTTGGCGCACCTATGTTGGGTGCATATATGTTTAGGATAGATATTTCTTGTTGAGGGAGTGAACCTTCTATCATTATGTCATGGCCCTCTGTATCTTTTTTAATTTTTGATGGCTTAAATGGTATTTTGTCTGAAATTAGGATCGTGACTCCTCCTTTCTTTTGTGTTCCATTTGCCTGAAAATTTGTTTCCCATCCTCTTACTTTGAGTCTGTACCTGTCCTTTCTAGTGAGATGAGTCTGTTGAAGGCGGTATATTGTTGCCTGGTGATTTTTTAATCCATTTTGCAAATCTATGTCTTTTCAGTGGTGCATTTAGTCCATTCACATTCAGGCTAATTATTGAAATGTGAGAGTTCATCCTTATCATAGAGTTCTTATAGCATTGTTGTTCTTCCACTGAGTTTTTTGCCTTTCTTTTGGTTTTGGGGCTGGTTCATGTGTATTTTATTATTTTTCCTGTACTCTTGTGAAGAACGTTGTTTTTTTTCCCATTCCTTCTGTGTTTAGTACTTTCTTAAGTGTTTCCTGTAGAGGTGGTTTGGTGGCAGCGTAAGTTCTTAGGGATTGAATATCTGGGAAAGATTTTAATTCTCCCTCGTTGATGAAGCTTAGCTTAGCCAGGTAGGTAGTGATACCTCATTGAGACAATAATATATCTTTCTGGAAGACTAATGATTTTAGTCTCTCTTTCATGTCCTTATTAGTCATTCTCCATATTTCATGTATAAAGTAGCTTATGGTATTCCAGATACCTATACTTGTATGTTAGAACTTTTGTTATTGCTCCACAGGTACCTGAGGTATTTATTTCTAAAAGTCTCTTCTTTAGTTTTTTCAAACTGAATAATTTCTATTAGTCTATCATCACATTCACTTTTTCTTTCATCTTTCATCACAATTCTGCTCTTAAAATTATCCAGTTAATTTTGTATGCTAGTTATTGTGATTTACAAATCTAAAATTTTAGATGGTTCATTTTACACTTTTATTACTTAGTTTAAATTTTCTACTTGTTCATTTATTACAAGCATATTTTCCTTTGTGTTTTTTTTTAACATTATTTTGAATACTTCTTTTAAATCTGGGTCTGTTAATCCCAATGTTTGGATTATTCTTCTTAATTTTTGCCTGGTGATTTCATTTTTTATGAACAATTTTCCTGTTTCTTTGTACAATGACTAATTTTAAATTGTGACCTAGACATTGTAATCATCTGTCCTAAGAGACTGTGAGTTTTATTATATCCCTCTGAGAAATATAGATTCTTTTTTGTTGCTGTTCATTTGGCAGGAACTTATCTACAACATGGTCTCTGCAATCTGTTTCAGTTCGGTTTCCATTCACTTATGTTAGTCTTAACTGTTATCCTCTAATTTTGTTCAGTGCCTGCTTGGTTTCCTGGGTTCTGTTAGAGATTTCAAGTAGAGTATATTCACAGGATTTTTTAGCTTCTTTTTCTGGCTTTCTCTTCATCAGGATTTTCCACTACTAACCCAACTAGTCAGTGGCAATGGTTGCCCAAAACCCTATTCTCTGGTTCTTAGGCCAAAGAGACTGCAAATTTATTTTCTATTATACCTTTTATCTATTCCATAGTCTTGCTTGGACAAGTCTTAAAACTAAATGATGTTAAAAAAAAAAAAACAACAACTGCTGCAGCACTATTCCCTTCTTCCAAGTATCCACTCCCTTCCTATAGCCACAGATTATTATTTTTTCTTCTTCAATGTTCTTATGTCATTGCTATTTTATCACTTATCCATGGTTGGTGGGAAATTGATCCAACAGAAGTTTTTGGCAATGTCTGAATCAGAAATCCAGATACTTAAAAAATACCACTCATGATTGTAAATCTTTTTTGACTATGATATATAAAATAGCATACTCTGACTTGCCTATGAAGCATTGAAAATTATTACAGAGTTAACATTATGAAAGTATAATTTTTTGTCTTAGGAAAATATATATTCACCTAAGGAATAGAGAACCCATAAATATTCAATCATATATAGAAATCTAATTTATTACAAAGATGACAATAAACTTTTTCCTAGTGCTACTGTCTTCGTACACCATGCTTTATAAGTGAGATGCAAAAGTCAAATTCAAATATCCATATATATCCAAAATATTTATTCATCTTAGGCTGTTGGTAATGTTCATATAATTAAAATATATGTACAAATTTATATTGCAATTTAAATGAATGTGTATTTTCTTCTTCAAGAAAAATATTTTATTTTGAAAATAATTTTTAAATAGACAAATTTTATAAACCAATTTGTTTACAAAAAATATGACAATATATATGTTTTAATTAATAATTCTGTCATTCTTAAACATATCCCAGTGTGGATGATAAATTATATAAATACCTTACCCTTGCACATATGCAAATAATATTTATCCTAACTTCCAATCAATTAAATGAAAAATATATTGATTATGAAGTAATATTTCACAAACAACAGTTTGGTAAAACATCAAAAAAATGAACATTACTAAAAATTTATGGAAAAGCTAAGCAGTTAGAGATGGTCCTCACTATGAGAGGGGAGGCAAACTTGTAGAACTTTAGAAAATAGTTTGGCATTACTTAGAAATACTGAGCATGTTTATAACTTATAACTAACATTGTAAAAATATGTATATATTCTTTAGAATTGTGTATACATAGGAATATGAAAAAATGCTATAAGAATACTCACATGCCTTCTACCTAATAAGGAAAAAAAACCCCAGAAAACAATGTCTGATGAATTAGGAATAATTTGCTGAATAGTCAGATAATAAAATTCTCTATGGTTATAAAAGTAAAACTACTGCTATTTACATTAACATAATTGAATATCAAAATATTATATTAAATTAAGAGATTCACATAAAAACACACACAATATTGTTTCATTATAGAAATTTTTCAGAAACAAACTTTTTCCTATATAGATAAATTCAAGATTATGATTTCCTTTTTTTTAATATATATTTTTTATTTTAAATTTGTGAGGTACAGTTAAGGGATAGGTATACAAAAATTCATTGTGCAGGTACCCTTGTTGATGAGGGGTGCCCACCTTTCCCCAGACAGATATTGACTACCACTAATCCCACCTCTCTTCCCCTCCCTGTCCCACCCCCATAGTTTTCCGCCACTGTCAATCCTTTGCTTATAGTATTACGGTAGTTGTTCAAAGTCCACTTATGAGTGAGAACATGTGATGCTCAGATCTTTGTTTCTGTGAGAAATCACTCAGTATTACAAACTCTAATTCTACCCAGTATGATTCCCTTTATAGGGGAAAAAATAAAATATTCTCCAAAAGAATTACATTGGGAGATACTGTAAATGATTAATTTTTTGCATGGATAATTAATATATATACAGAGAGTTTATTATTGCTCTTTGAACTATACATATATATTTAAATATGGTGGTGCATGCTATCATTCATGATAAAGGAATAAAAACAACAAAGCCAACTGAGTATGGTGGCTCACTACTATAATCCCAGCAGTCTGAGTAGCAGAGGCAAGAGGCTTGGTTTGCCTGATCCCACGGGTATGAGGCCATCCTGGGCATCTCGTCAAGACTTGTCTCTACAAAAAATTGGCAGGGTGTGGAGGTGCACACCTGTAGTTCCAGCTACTTGGAAGTCTGAGGCAGAAAGATTGTCTGAGCCCAGCAGGTCGAGGCTGCAGTGGCCATGAGCATGCACTGCTCTCCAGTCCGAATGACAGAGTGAGACTCCAACCCCAAAACAAACAAACCAAAAAAAAAAAAAAAAAAAAGAACAAAGGTAAAATATTTTCTATCCCTCTGGCAAATTTATCCTACAAGTTGTTTATTTCTGTAACCCATATTAATGCTCATATATTTTATATTTATATATTTGTTTGCTTGCTTTTCTATTTCTTTTTAGAATATAAGGTCTGTGGAAATTACAGCTTTATTTTCTGTTTTGTTAATTGCTATGACCTTAGTGCCCATAATGGTCCTTTGTCCCTAGCATATAATAAGTGTTCAATAAATGTGGTGATGTATATATAAATATTTGATATATAAATAAGTGTAGTATCTTTACTAGTGAGAGAAAGTTTTGAGTAAAATAGATAGCCTTCTTGTCAACTTGGTCAGATATCCTAGTTATTAGATATTTTTATATTCTCTATCACTTCTTTACTTATGAAAACTTGACAAAAATATGCACATCTAAGCAGAGTAAATTTATATAAAATTATATGACACTTTGTGTAATTTATTTTGGGGCATCACATTTTAAATTAGCAATACTCATGAGGGCACATTTAAAATTCAATTGAAAATGATATCCTATGCAAAAACAAGAAGCTCAATTAAAAGTGTAAGACATATTTAAAAACTTTTTGAGATATATTCAGTGCAAAGTGACAAATTATGATCTGGTCTATATAGTCTCAGAAAGTTTTTTAAGCGCATCCTCTGGATATCTGCTTAATGTATTTTATCACACATATACTTTATACACATTTAAGTAGGAGAATAATGAAGAATACTGATAAGTGTACTTGTTACAACTCTTCAATGAATCTGTTCTTATTTTTAAAAGGGAGAGAGATCAGCTACCTCATCACATCCATATTCTGTTTTCTTCACTGATGGAAAATTATACTAAAACATTTCAAATATTACTATATAATTGTTGCAAAATCTGATGATATTTTGGGGCACAGAATGGAAAAATTCTATTCAAGTACATAGCTTGTGTGAAAGTTAAGATTAGCATGTCATATATTTTCTTCTTCACAAAAATCTACATTCTGAGAATAAGTGTTGGAATCATAATTCTTCCCAAATCACCAGTCTAAATGAAAGGCTGTAAGTAGAACTGTATATGTGAAAGAAGACTATCCAGTTCTTCGATGGTAGGAACACTCCAATGAGAATAAAGTCATCATAATTAACTATAGCTAATTTGCCAATGATAATGACATGCAATTAACTTATAGAATCTCAAAATAAAAATGTTAATATTGCCTTTATACCTGCTGTAGGTACAATTCTCAGTCTTCACTCTATTATGGTGTTGTTGGTTGCATGCCCAACAGCTGTTTTCCTATATTCTTCCTTGCTTAAAAGAATCCCAATTTTAAGTGCTTGGTGAAGAGTTCAAATAGCAAGTAAACCAAGACTAAGTTAATCACTAAGTTCCTTTCTCCTTTCAAGTAAGCTTATCTCAGTTCCCAGTGACAAAATATAAAGGAGATCTTTCTAGGCGCTTCTGAGGAAAATATGTCTGCCTGAAAAGAGAGTGCTTCCTTGGCTCCCTCTTTTCCTTTTTGCTTGGGATATTTCCATGAAAGAATGTTGTGCTTGGATCCCTAGTGGTCACCTTCAGAGATGACTGTTAACAATGCAGATGTTGGAGCTGGAAGGAAGGGCCCAGGTCATCAATAACACTGCTGAACCACACTCCTTTTACTAGCCCTTGCTATATGAAAGAAGTTAATATTTTATTAGTAAAAAGTCATGTTTATGGGAAATTTTGATAACTCTCAGCTAAGTGACCTATCCCAGACTCATTTTATGACCTTCATTTTCAACTCTTCAAAGATAACTTATGATTGTTGCTTCCACAGGTGTCTTTAAGTTTTCCATTCCATTGTAGAATTTTTAAATAATTTACCATTGTCTGCCCTGGAATATGCCTTTTGCCGTATGACTCGAAATTTCTCTGAGCTAAAAAGGCAAATGAATTTTTACTCAACCATTTCATGTGGTCAGTAGAATGAGATGGAAGTGACACTGTCACTTCAGAGCCGAGGTCTCAAAGGATCTTGCATGTTTTTCATTGCTTACTTTTCCTCTATCATTGAAATGAAAAGACTATGTCTAAACTAGCTTACTGATTCCAGGGAGAAGAGAAAAGACAGCAGAAACATGAACAGGTAAATAGGTGGGCCCAGATGAGATCAATAAAACCTTGTCTGTATCGGTAGATTCCTGCAGACACATGAGAAATCCATGTTTTCATTGTATGCCATTGTCTTTTGGGATGTGAAAGCTAAATTATGGGATGATTAGTATTGAATTCTCTTGGTGGGGCAGTAGTAACTCAATAATTTTCTCTCCCAATAAATAAAGCATGCTATGAAGCAAGCTGAGTGAAACATAAAATTATACATATATGAACACAAATTTTCTCTTACAGATGAAAAAGTAGGTCATTTCTATATTTTATACTTAATAATTATTAATGACAATGTAATTGTGACATATCTCAAAATTGAATTACTATGTTAGTGTTAATCATTTCAAAAAGGTCTCTCTGAGACTCACAATTTGACATTTTTTTTCTCTTGGAAATAATATTTGCCCAATTTTCAAAAATATTATTCAGGTTATGATTTTCTCTTCATTATACTGTCCAGAGAGTCTATATTTGGGGTTATAATTTCTAGAGATATCTTTCAATCCAATTCTCTCTAACTCTCCATCTGCTATAAATTTAAAGTAAAATAAAATGCAAAGCATAACATATTGCATCTTATTATTTATCAAATGCTATAACTGAATAAAAATGAATAATATTAAAATGACTAGCATTGCAATGGGACTTATATCTTGTGGATATTCTAATGCCATATATCTTATGTGAATCTTTCTTACACTAAAAAGCTGTGAAACAGTTTGTAGAAATTTTTTCTTTATCATCTAAGTGGCAAAGTCATGTCCCATTTCAGAATTTAATATGGCACTGGAACCTCTATGATCTCCTTATCTACCCACCTACACTCGTTACATCCTATTGCTTAGTTAAAATGGGATTTCAGATCTTATAAAGCAATTCTTTAACAACTAATTTAGTAACTAAATATAGAAGAACTACTTGCATACTTTTGGATTGCAAGACCCTAGGTAATAAGATCAATGATTAATGGAGAAATCTGCATTTATTGCAGGACTGAGAACTGAAATGTTGAATGGGTGCATACTCCAAGGAGGTGTTTTTCTCTATTAATGATATTTGAATTTCCTCTGATGCATGAAACTCTCAATTCAAGCTACTGTGCAGAATATGTATATCTCTGGAGACCTCTTTCAAATTTAACATTCTGTCACTCTCAGTATGTGAGATATAGAGGCTGATCTTAATATTACTAACTCATTATTTCTAGGCTAGTCCTACCATGCCACTATTCCACCTGAAAATATATGCATTTGTTTCCTTCTGAAAAGAGTTAATATAAAATTTTGAAAGGACATACCCCCACATGTGTCATATTGAAGAATGGGTAGAGATTTTAACATAACTTATCAAAATCAGATTCGCTCTTTTACGATAAACACAACTTAACTGATTAAGAATGTTGAAATTTTTTATGGTAGTAATGGTTTTGAGTGCTTCACTGTTTAATACATGAATGTCTACATTAAGTTTATATTATTTTAGTTTTTGACATAAATTTAATTTTATATTCTAGAAACATATGTTATTTGTTCCCCAACAGAGGAATGGATCATCTTTCATGATTTTGATTATTTTTAAATTGCCCTCTTGGACACACATACACTATATATAAATAAATAAATGTATTTATTTGTAGGGATTGTTGCTTTGCTCACTATACTTTTTGTGTTGCAATTCAACAATATGAAATCTGCAGATGACAGTGAGTGTATGTCATCCTTTGACTCTTGAGGTCAGAATTAGCTGAAAGTTTTAAACCACAGTCTACACACGTGTGGGTGCACACACATGTGGTTGCACATACACACACAATTGTACCTTGGTCAGCTCTAGAAGATGCCCTTCCTATTGTAGTCATCATTGCTTTGCATTGTTAGCAGGGCATTTATCCTGCAGTTAGCAGTAATATATCTTGAGGTATGGATGTTTTATCCAAATATGCACAAAGATTCTTTTGGGTTAATGGCAAGGCTGTTTATAATCAGTGATTTGAAAAAAGAAAAAAAATCAATGCTGTTGCTCCCCTCTCATTTTAATCTTACAAAAAAGCATTAATAACAATAATGTTAGTAATGATATTAACGTATATCTAAACGGAGTTATTTTATATGGTCTTTCATAGTTTTGTCTATTGGTCCTTATCTTTATTCATTCATTTAATAAAAATGTATCATTCCATACCCTGTACTAGGTGCTGGGAATACCATGTTATGCAAAACAGAGACTCCACCCTCAGGTGGTTTAGAATTTCCATTATCAAGGAGAACGACAAGAGGAATATTTTTTAAAATGATATGTCATATAACAACAAGTATTAAGTAGAAGAATAAAACCAGGAAAACCTGACAAGTTGTGTTTGGTGTGGGAAGGGATGTGAGCACCCTTCAGGGAGAGCTTCTGCAATAAGGTAACATATGAGAGGTACTGAAGGAAGTGTGGACAATAGGTATGAGGCTATCTGGAGAAAGGACGCTGGAGACAGATTAAACTGCAAGTGCAAAGTCCCTGGGTGAGAAGTGGGCTTAACAGGTTCAAGATCCTCAAAGGAACTGGTAATAGCAGTGAAGTTAATGAGAGGAAGAGTGGTAGGAAGTAAATCAGGATGATACTAGGTGCCAGATCTTATAGAACTTGAAAGCCATTGTAAAGACTGTCTCTTATAAATAAATGTAATGAAGACATTGGATGGACATGGTTTCAGAAATTGGCTCCTCAGAAAGAATGTTCTCTAGGATGTCAGAGCAAAGGTATAAGTTGGGTTGATGATAAATTTTGTCTAAAGTTTTTTAGACTGGGTTCCAGCAAAGAACCATGCTCTCTACCTACTCTCAAAATTTCTCTTCTTCAAAAAGTTCCTTACTAAATATTAATCAAAATTAATTAATTACCATTAATCTGAAGGTAGATCGCTGTGTGAAACAGAGAACTACAAAAGAGAGAAAATGAGCAGTACATGAAAGATAGAAAATGACTCGAGGCTGAGATCATTATTAATCTCCTTTCAATATTTCATAAACTCGATGGTATGGAGCAAACTTAAACAAATCAAACCCTTGCATATATAAATAAAATATATATCTGCACACATGCATATGTGTGTGTATGTTTAGCAGACATTCATATACACTTATTATACTATCAACAAACACAAATGTTCACCTCAAATAAGTTTCATGTTATTAACAGAGATGGAGAAGACCCATTCATTTATGACTCTTGTCTACTGCATTACTCTTTATATTTAAGTGATAAGATGCTAATAAAATGCCATAACTTCTAAACTTCTTCTTCAGTGAAAATATAGAGGCTCTAAAGTTAACTTTAAGCTCTTATATCAACTATATGTGGTAAATTCTGCCATCTCTTCAATATGATTTGAATTATTCAAGTGGTGGCAAGAGAAGATGTTGGGATGTAACTGTTCATATTCCTTGGATTTTACTATTAATTGAAGGCCTCATTTGGGAGCAAGTGAACTTCAGTCACTTCATATACTCCTGGCAGTTCAGCATGCTACATTTACTGCTACACTGCAGTGAGGCAAGTGTGTTTGGGCAGATGAGAAACTAAGGACCCAGAAGGAACAGAGAAAAAGAATTAGAGCTCACGTTTATATGAAACTTAGGCCAGTGGTGTAGCCACTAAGCAACAGTTGCTTCTACAAGTATGTCAAGTTCAACAAGTCCAAACCACTTATACCTTCTATTCCTGTACTCTTTCTATGTGTTAATTTTGTCATTTTCATCTACTCAAGTCATAAAAGTTGGAATGATTCTAGATCTACAATAACTAGGCTGTGTCAACCTCCCTCATTTTAACTATAAGTGCCCCCTAACATGTGTTTCAAGCCAAAATAATATGGAACAACTTGTATTTCCTCAATGTTGCCTTGGTATTTTATTTCTCTGTGAACTTGCTTATTGTGTACCCCTTGCTACAATATACTCCTTCCCTTTTTTAAAAAAACCTAACTAATGCCTACCTATCCCTTATGACTCAGTTCATGTGTTCTACACTTCATCAATGGTTTCCTGAGACCTAAGCTGTCATAGCTTCAAAAGGTACCATATATTTGTAGTTAGAGATTTATTTAGTTATTATTACAAACATAACAGATGGTAAAATATAAATTTAAAAGATGAATTTTTTTCTAATTTGCACAAAGTCTTGCAAACTGGCCTGCCTTAACCTTCCAATTTGAGTAAAAGTCCCTCTTTTATCCCTTATATTCCTCTAACTTATAGAAATAGCTCCTTACCTAACTGTAATTTCTCACCTCATTCTTCCATTCTGTTATAAAGACTCCACATCAGCTTTAATGCGCCCAAATTCTAGACATTGACATGTGCAATCTTTTCTGCTGCAGTTAGACAATGGGCATGTTACCCTCTGTTAGCCATCAGGACCTCAAAGAAAATCTTCTGGGAGTAAATGAGAAAGCCCACACTCAGCAAAAAGAGAGAAAAACAGAAGGAAGTCCCACTATCTCCAAATGCTCCCTGTATTCATTTGTTAGGGCTGCCATTACAAAATACCTCTGACAAGGTGGCTTAAATCACAGAAATTTATTTTCTCACTTTCCAGAGGCTGAAAGTCCAAGTTCAAGGTTCCAGGGCAGTTGGTTTCTTTTGATGTTTTTCTCCTTGGATTGCATATGTCGCCCTCTTGTTGCCTCTTGACATGGTTTTTCCTCTGTAAATAGGTAACTTTGGTGTCTTTGGAAATATTTAAATTTCATCTCTTAATGGAACACCACTCATATTCATTAGGGCTCATCTTACTGGCCTCATTTTAACCTAACCACTTTTCTAAAGACCTTACCCCCAAATTCTGAGGTACTGGGGATTAAGACTTTATCATTTCAATTTTGTGGTGTGGACTTTCAGTTTCCTGAAATGTAAGAAAATAAAATTCTGTGGCTTAGGGCATTTTGTTATGGCATCACTAAACATGCCCCAAGTCATTTATTGTCTTAGATATTGCTGTGTAATGAGATATTGTATAGGGTAATAGGGCCCTGAAGAAAAAGACAAATGATTCCCAGGTAAGTTAACTCAAAGATCTAATATCACTGATTGCTATTTTAGTCAGCCCTGGTAACCCTTGCCTCCAAGTATTTTGAGATTAATAAGTGTGCTGATATTTTAAAATAATTTTAGTTTGATATATTGCAACTTATACCATAAAACATGTAACTGATACACTAATATTTAGGTGATATTACAATAATCAATGCAATTGATTCTTATTCAAGAGTGATATTTCATTTATCATTTTTTTCTCCACTACCCATCACAGTGCCTAACAATCAACATTTGAACATTCTGAGCTCTATGCTTCTTCTCCCAGGTCTACTAAAAAACACACTACAATCTCAAACCAAATATCCCCTCTGACTTGTGGTTCACTCTGGAAAGGTTATTGGTGACACACTCTTTCTTATAACCATGTAAAAATACTCTATTATATTTATTTTTCAACTATCTGTGTCTCCAAGTTTTTTTATATTTTGATGTTCTTTTGCTTCTCAATCATTTGCATTTCCCAGAAGTTAGGAATAATTTTATATTGTAAGAAATAATATATATTAGCTGTGACTTCATTATATAAGATATATGATACAGTTTATAGTTCTGTAGTTACTATCAATTTTTGGATATTTTGTTCATTCCAGTGATCAAAGCTGAAAAAACTAATGTCCTAGATTCAGTGAGCACAGCTAGTGCATTCTTGTGTTCTGATATAAGCTCAGTTCTTCTTCATTTAGCTAAATTTGATTTGTTCAATAATATTTTATCAGATGAAATGCTATATTCACTTTAATATTAAGTTTTATGGTTTTAAAACCATAGAGCTGCGTTGACTCTTGGAATATGTAATGCACCACAACTTACCACAATAATCCATAATTTGAGCCTTCAATTTTTGAAGATTCTCAATTTTTAAAAAAAAGACATCCACAAACATGAGCAGCTTCATGAAATGAATACTAATATTGTATACTCACTCCTTATTTAGCTTCACAGGTAAAAAAATCTTTGAGTGTGACATATGCTTTATTTTTCTCTGATTTATTACTTAAGGACCTCAACTCCCTAAGTATCCATAGATGGTCTAAATCAATGTGTATTTCTGGTGAAACTATGTCCTCTGCTATTTCCTCTTGACAGTTGCAGTAATGTCTGCTCTCAGTTCTCCACGGCCAAAAAGAAATAGAACTAAAGTCATTCCCAGATATCTTAAATGAGCAAACCTCCTTACTGTGTCTCATTTTTCCCTATTATTCAAAATCTCCAAGGACTTGAGGGTTGGATTAAGTGGAAATTTTACAAACTGCCAAGATGAGTGCATATAAAATATGAGAATTTTATCTATCTTGTTGCTATAGTGAAATAAAATGATCAGCATTAAAATCCTTCATGGCTTGCCAATTTGCACATGGTGCTACGTTAGTTAAGGCACAGGTTATTATGATTATATCTTCTACAAGTATAAGAATCCAAGATAAGCATAACAAGGCATATATTAAGACTGTATGAATAATCAAACATAAAAAGGGCCATGAGAATTGTTGTTGGAAAGAAATGAACATCTTTTTTCTAATTAGTCATTATGTTAACTAAAAAAAGTGAAAAAAATCAATGTGTTAAAATCACACCTTCAAAACACTTTGATTTTTTTAAGAGAGTTCTTAAAATTCTCTTCTGATAATAGATAACTTTTATGTAGGATTCAAAAAAGCTGTTTCCAAAAAAGTAGTAATGTATTTTGCTAACCAGGCTCGGTGGCTCAGCCTGTAATCCCGCGCCTTGGGAGGCCGAGGTGAGTGAATTGCCTGAGCCCGTGGGTTCGAGACCCACCTGGGCAACTTAGTGAGACCTCATCTCTAAAATAAATCAAGAAAATTAGCCGAGCGTGGTGGTGCGCACCTGTAGTTCCAGCTACTTGGAAGGTTGAGGCGGAAGGATTCCTGGAGTTCAGCAGGTCGAGGCTGAGGTGGCCGGGAGCGACCACTGCACTCCGGTCTGGGAGACAGAGTGAGACTCCAACTCAAAAAAAAAAAAAAAGAGTATTGCTTTGAATTCCATCTTTGTGTAAATGGGCCTGCTCTTCATTGTATGTATTTTCATATCACATATTATATACGACTGAACAGCAGGATCAATTTTTAAAAGTACAATATCATCCCTAAGGTAGAATTTTTCCAACTTGATTCAATGGATAGAGCTCATGAAAGATAATATGTATGGTGCTTTTCATGAAAGATTTTATATACTCATAGTTAAAAATACTAGAGGCTTTATTCTTGGTTGGTAGATGTGCTAAAGAAAAGGAAAAATACCCAGCTGCAGAGTGACCACTTCTACACAATTCATCTTTACACAAGAATCATGACCCTCACCACCACCTCCCCCAAAAGGTTTTGGCTCTAAATGTGGGTAAGTAAACAAAACTTTCTGCACCTTCCTAAGGTGCTGGGTTCATTTACGTTCAGAAGTCAGGAATGCATATGTGCTAGAAATTACTGCCAGAGAATGATATATGGTACTCTTGTGTCCAGCAAATCCATTGTGAGAGTGAAAGGTTTTGCCCTATTCTTTACACTTGTAGGATTTCTCCCCAGTATGGATGGTCTTATGTCCAGAAAATCCTCAATAGAGTGAAAGGCTTTGCCACACTCTTCACATTTGTACAATTTCTCCCCAGTATGGATGGTCTTGTGTCCAGCAAATCCTTAATAGAGTGAAAGGCTGTGCCACACTCTTCACATTTGCACGGTTTCTCTCCAGTATCGATGGTCTTATGTCCAGCAAATCCTCCATGAGTACAAAAAGCTGTACCACACTTTTCACATTTGTAGGGTTTCTCAATAGTATGGATCTTGCCATGTTGAGCAAGTAGTGAATGAGAGTGAAAAGCTTTTCGATATATTTCACATTTGTAGGGTTTCTCTCCAGTATGGATTGTCTTATGTCCAGCAAATCCATTGTGAGAGCAAAAAGCATTTCCACATTCTTCACATGACCATCCATGCTGGAGAAAAACACTACAAATGTTAAATATGTAGAAAAGCTTTTCACTTTCATTCACTACTTGCTTGACATGTCAAGATCCATACCGTTGAAAAACCTTACAAATGTGAAAAGTGTGGCAAAGCTTTTCACACTCGTAAAGGATTTGCTGAACACAAGACCATCTGCAGTGGAGAGAAATTCTACAAATATGACGAATGTGGCAAAGCCTTTTGCTCTAAATGATTTGCTATACATATGAGGCGCCATACTGGAGAGAAACTTTACAAATGTGAAGAATGTGGCAAAGTCTTTTGCTCTCATAAAGTATTTACTGAACATAAGTCCGTTGATACTGGAGAAAAACCCTACAAATGTGAAGAATGTGACATAGCTATTCACTCTCACAACGGATTTGCTGGGCACATCATCATCCATACTGGAGAGAAACTCTACAAATGTGAAAAACATGGTAAGCCCTTTGCTCTCATATACAACTAGCTGGACATATGAGAATCCATACTGAGATGAAACAATATAAATGAGAGGAATGAGATAAAGCCTTTAGCTCTCATGCAATATTTGGTTGACATATGAGCATCTATATTTAGGGATTCCCTATAGATGGGCAGAATGGGGTAAATCTTTTCACTGTTATTCCAAGTTTCTCAACATCAGACAATTTATACTTTAAATTTTCAGTATCTCTAATGACTGGAAAATCACATATCTAGTTGTGAACAATAGAGACATGGTGATAAATTTACAGATGTAAAGAGTACCGTTATCTTTACTCAAACCACAGATCTTTTGAATGTACAAATGTGAAACACGTCTAAAGACATTAAACAGCAAAAATTTTATTTGACATTAGACTGTGCATTGTAGAGAATCTACAAATTTAAAGAAAGTGGACTGACCTTTGTTCAAAATATATGCCATTGGAAATACTAGGGTATTTGGACTGAAAACTTTACAGATGCAATTTATATGGAAGCTTATTTACTGAAAGGTCAAGTTGAAATAAATATCAAATATTGAGTGGCATTAAAAAAAAGATATATGGTACTCTTGAAAATGAATGCCTCTATAAAGGAGGTTTTGTGGAGTGGTACAGTAATTTTATAAAATCCCTAGTCAATTGTGAAATATCTTGCATAGACCTTCAGATGGTAAAAAGTACATAATTTGAGGTTAAAATCCAGAAATGATATATGTTTTTACAATTTTTTCTCACGTGGCAATGAGAGGAAAAATTTTTGACCTCAAGGCCATTCACTTTTCCATTCTTGAAGCCCAGAAGATTGGAAACATATCTATTGACCCCACTTATTCATTTTGACAAAATAATCTACAGTATAGAAAAAAAATTCAGCAGTCTTGTGGCATTTTAAACATGTACACTAAATGAGTAACAGGTATCTGTCCCCACTGCTACCATTTCCTCTCCTCTCTTATTTTCTTTCTTTCCATATTCAATAATTTTCATTCCTCTCCAAAATTCAGTTCAAGTTACTCCTGTTAAAAATAATCGTTATCTCCATGACTGAAAGCTTGATGTCAGCTTTTAGTCTTCATTCCATACTTCTGGTTCTCAACTTTCTGGCTGCTCTGTCTTAGTCTCCCTTACAGGTCATTACTTATATTCCTCACCAATAAATGATGGAATTTCCCAGAGCTCAGTCTTTTGTCTTGTTCTCGTCTTTATTTACATTATCACTTGATGTTCTCATCTAGCTACTTGAATTCAAATAGCATCTGTTTATTGACATTTCCCCTTTTTATCAATCCTAGTCTTCTCATCCCAACACCAATCTCACTTATCTAAATGCTTAACCTCTATCTCCACCTGGACAATGAATGCATTTCAGATGTAATATGTCAAAAATCAAATACCTACTCTCTTCCATACTAAATATACATATATATTATACATTTTTTCCCTCAAGCTTTTACACTTAAATCCATTACAACTCCATCTTCCCAGATATTCAGATTTCGGTCAGTCACTGCTTATGCCTCTCTTCCTCATGCTCTTTGTCAAATTCATCCAAAAAGACCTCATGACTGTATTTTTAAGATACATCTGGTCTCTCATGATTTTTCACCATCCCTAATGCTACCACACTGTACTAAAGTACTACCAAATTACTTGCGTTATTGCAATAATTTCCCTCCTTCTATCTTTGCATCCCAAAATATTTTTCTCATCACAGCAGTCAAAGTAATCCTTTTATATATTTTTACTTGAAACCCTCCAGTGGCTTTCTCTCTCATTCAGTAAATGCCAAACTCCTGCAATGACATGGAAAGTAGCATGATCTGAATCCATCATCTCTCTAACTTCTCTTACCCTTCTTTCCATCACCCACCACATTCTAACCACGCTGGCCTCCCTATTTTTTTCTCTAATACATAAGTCACATGTGAGGTTATTGCTCCTTCTACATGAAAATGTCTCCATCAGTGCTCATGTGCCTTGCATCCTCACTCAGGTTTTTGAAGTTTTTGTTCAAATATCATCTCTCCAGTAGGGCTTCCTTGACCACTGGGTAGTCAGGGTTCTGCAGAGGGACAGAACCATTAGGATGTATGTATATATAAAACATAATTGGCCAGGGAGAATAGGTTCACCCATTACAAGGCAAATAGTCCTACCCTAGGCTGCCTGCAAGTTATGCAATGAGAAAAACTGTAGGTGGTTCCGTTCAAGAAGGAAAGCTTCAAAACCAGGGAAGTCTTTACTGCAGCCCTCAGTCTGAGGCCCAAAGCCCAAGAGACCCTGGAGAGGTTGCTGGTCAAAGTCCAAAGGCTAAAGAATCTGGAGTCTGATCCTCATGAGCAGGAGGAGAGGAAGTAAAATGTACCAAGAAAACTAAAGAGAGCAGGAGGAAACTCAGCAATTGGCTTCTCCCGCTTCTTCCATCTGCTTTTTGAAACTGGGCTACAAGCTCATTGGAACATGCTGCCCATTTTGAGGGCAGGTCCTCCTCTCCCAGTTCACTGACTCATAGATCAGTATCCTTTGGAGACACCCTCACAGACACTCCCAGAAACAATTCTTCACCAGCCATCTAGACATCCCTCAATCCAGCCAGGTTGACATCCATTATTAACCATCATAACCATATTATATAAAATAGAATCCCCTCCTGTACTTCTTATGGTTCTCTTCACTGCCTAATTTCTCTTTATTATACTTATCTTCATTTGATATAATCTATAGCCCCTTTCTGCTCAATTATTTCAACATAAGCCTCATAAGCATAGGGACTTGAAGTTGTTTTGTTCACTGTTATATCTTCAGCACATGAAATGGTATCTGACACATAATAGGTATTCAATAAAAATGAAAGACGTGATATTGCTAAATTTGAAATGTTTTAGGTTAGAGAGAATATTTTAATAAATGTGAAATATTTTAATAAATGTGAAGTTACAGGAAAAAAAGATGTGCATAGAATGTAAGAATTAACTCTGATGAATCAAATGGGAAGTTTTCAATTTCATTTCATTTCAATGATTGACATTTACTGTCAGAGATGTTTTATCTAGAGAGGACTATATTCAAATTATTAGAACATTTTATCTCACATATTGGTAATTTCACACTTTCACTGAGTTATTGCATTATTATAATATTTGGTGGGTAACTGATAATAATATATTTACACTTAGAGCCCATAGCGTACATATATATAAGTGCCAGTAATTGCATTTGACATTTATGTACCACTTCAAAACCTTCTTATCCCAAACTCTTACTCTAGCCACACCTTCAGCAAGCTGTTCCAGACAAGTTTTATATCAGGTGCCTACAGGAAACGAAGTGCATTCATGCTTATTCAGCCTCATGGTGTAGGGCCTGAATAGTGCATGGACAGCCAGTGATCAGTAAAAAATTAGAACTGATGGATATGGCTTTCATCCTTTTGTCTCCTTGGTGGTCATTTCTTAGATGCATTTAATAAGGCTTTTTCTAATGCACTGGTGTATTTAAACACCAGTGACCCATAGTAGTGACGAACTCAGAAACGCACTCTGGAATTGGCAGTCTTTCTTGTTCCACATCCTCTGATTTGCTTTTATGTTATCTGCATGCAAGTGTCTATTTCAGTTTCTGCCTCAGAAACAGCCTGGGTTCAGAACTGCATTCAACATTTGAAAATATTCTTAATTTATTCTTTTTGGAAGCTCTATTATTAGATATTACTGCAATCTCTTTTTTTTGAAGAAGAAAAAAACGGGGCTCATCCAATTAGCATATCTTACAAAGATAAAAGAGTCATAATTGGAGTCATTTTCATCTGATTCCAAATTCATATTCTTTCTACAGGGTAGAAAGATCTAAACTAGTAAGCTTATCAAGACTGCTGAACTCATGATGCATTTTTATTTAAAAAGTAAACTGCATGGGATACAGGGTTGATAATGCACAATAATTTAGGTTACAGGACAATTTATCAGAATTTGAAAAGAAAATACACACATCATTATAAATCATAAATCATTATAATCTGCCACAACAAACATGTGAGGTCCTTCTCATGTTATTTTGTGAATATATGACAGATACTTCCTGCTTGTTTTGTCCTTCTATGCCTTGCAAAGTACCTCTGAAAAGTTTTATCTTTATAGACTAGGTGAGCAAGCTCCCTTATCCTCTGGTTACAGTTAATGTCAGCTGGTGGGAAGCACAGGCAGTAGAACACTGTGGAGGAGTTTGTGGCCAGGGTATCCATTGCCTGGGTTTCTTCACTGTCTCCAGGAAACACCACAACTCTATACTCACTTCTCTTTAACTTGTGGAAGTCCTTCTAACACATGCTCATTAAATTTCATTAGTTCATGCATACACTTTTTGAGAGCACCCTTAACTTCACCCCACAACTACATCATAATTAGATGCTTTATTAAACTCCTCTAATTACCCCATTTTTGAGTGTGCCATCTGGCTCGTGTAGAAGACAATAAAAATATTTTTTAAAATACAATTAATAAAGAAATGGTTGAAAGTAATTGTGGGGAGATACAGTAATTGTTAAGAGGAATTGGTAATCATATAGCAAAGATGAATAAAGGAAATAAATGTATTATTTATAAGCCAGAAGACATTCTTACAGAATGTGAGAAATAAAAAAAGATTTATAAATTAACTAAGTAAAAACCTATGATATATATATATATTTTTTTTTTTTTTTTTTTTTTTTTGAGTTAGAGTCTCACTCTGTCGCCCAGACTGGAGTGCAGTGGCCGCTCCCGGCCACCGCAGCCTCGACCTGCTGGGCTCCGGCGATCCATCCGCCTCAGCCTTCCAAGTAGCTGGAACTACAGGCACGCACTACCACATTCAGCTAATTTTTTGATTTATTGTAGAGATGAGGTCTCACCAAGTTGCCCAGGTGGGTCTCGAACCCGCGGGCTCAGGCAATCCACTCACCTCAGCCCCCCAAGGCGCAGGATTACAGGCTGAGTCACTGAGCCCGGCTCACAATGACATTTTAGAAAGAGAGAGAGGGAACAGCAAGCAGAAGGAGGAATGAGGGTTTTGAGATGGGGAGGGCGATACTGTACTGTTTTATTTTTTGTCCACAGTGGGAGTAAAATGGATATACGTTTTGTGACAAATTATTCTGTGTACTTTTCTTCGTGTGGGTTACAATTTTCAATTTAAAAACATCGTAAAAATGTAATATCTACAGGATAATTTTATATTTAAGTTATCTTTCCAAACAAACATAAAGAGTCATAATCCAAAAAAGAAGAATTTATCAAAGCATGAACAAAATTAAATAAGTTCAGATAATGTGAATGGTAGATGTGCTGTTAAATCTATTGCATCGCTCTGATTGTTTAACATATTGGACCCATATTAAATTAATATAAAAATACTATCTAAAATGTCTAAGTCAAGTTTCCTAACTACCTGTGAAAAGGACTCTTTCTAAAAGGATTGGGAGAGAATGTAATCAGGAAAAGCCTCATCAAACTTGCACTAGTTGTGAAAGTTATCCAAGAGTTATTTATTACCAGAGAAAAATGAAAGCTGAAGCAATTATGATTTTAAAGTCAAAGTGGTATAAGAAGAAGAGAAATGTAAAGAGAGATACTACAAAATTACTCAGTAACAGGAGGAGGTACACCATGTATAAAAAGGGAAGAAAATGCAGTAACACATACTTCATACTTTCTACCCCGTTAATCTTCTATTCTTCAACTATATAAATCTCCGAAGCAGTTTCCAGAATTTTAAAAATTAATATTAGATTTTATGGTTTCCTATCAATAAAAGTTAACTTTGAATTCCAATTTTTATGGTTACAGAATATATAGAATAAAATTTGTTGAATGTAAACCTAAATGTAATCAGAAAAATGCCATTTTTATAAAGATTATTTTAAATTTCAAACTATACAATTTACAGTAACTGTCTCTATGGTAAATGACTATACATGTTTCCATCAAGAATATAATCATTATAATCAACACATCATGGTTGACATTTTGTTGAGTATGGTAGACAGTATAGTGAACATTCTGTCAATTGATGACCACCAACACTGTTGAAGATTGGATCAAGCATTTCTTTTATAAAATATATGTATCGCCAGGCTTGGTGGTTCAGCCTGTAATCCCGTGCCTTTGGGAGGCTGAGGTGAGTGGATTGCCTGAGCCCGCGGGTTCGAGACCCACCTGGGCAACTTGGTGAGACCCCATCTCTACAATAAATCAAAAATGAACCGGGCTTGGTAGCACGTGCCTGTAGTTCCAGCTACTCGGAAGGCTGAGGCGGAAGGATCCCTGGGGCCCAGCAGGTCGAGGCTGCGGTGGCCAGGAGCGGCCACTGCACTCCAGTCTGGGCGACAGAGTGAGACTCCAACTCAAAAAATAAATAAATAAAAATAGAAAAAAAAACTGTCATTGTGATTTGTCAAACCAACCATGTCTCCTTTTTCTTTCCAATTTTACTTTTTAAACTTGCACAGTAACCTTTATAGTTAAGTGTTGTCTGTTTTTACTTGGGGGGAAGAAACATAGATGGAATCATGCAGAATATATTCTCAGTGCATGACTTTTTGCTCGGTATTAACTTTGTTAGAATCATGCGTGGCATTGTGCATATTCGTTACCACAGCTGTATACCATTTCTCGTTTGAATATATTCTATTAGTTTATAATGCTGATGTTTTTCCCAAAATGGTGGCACGAACATTTACTCTCATCAACAGTGCAGGAAAGTTTTCTCTTCACAGAATTGTTCTGGGATGGAGTTTGAAAATGAGATGAACTTATGTATTATTTAACAGGTGGAAGTAAGGCAAAAACCTTTATTTTTGCAAAAATATGGCAGTTCTTCCAGTATTATAGTCACAGCCCTTCAGTCCTGCACCACCACAACTCCTCCCACATTTAAACAAGCCTTACATACAGCCTATATTAACTTTCTAAATAGTTTCAAAAAGTTTTTTAACCCTGAGGCCAAACCTGAAAAATGAGCTAATATGTTAATATACTGACATTGATGGTAGGTGTGAGAAATAAAAGAAGAGAACTTGTGGGAGACAGAGCAAAGGAAAACACACAGGAGTTGATGACTAATTAAACATGATGGACCAATCAGAGATTGTTACTCATGATTCTGGGTCAATGGTCCTAAGTAATAGAGAATACGGTGGTGTTATGAACATATAGAGAGGTCATGCGGGAGTGTTTCTTGTGGAGTGTGACATGTAGCTTAAACATTTTGAATAATGTTAAGGTATTAACAGGAAGAGGTCAAGAGGGAATAAACAACAAACATTGAAAAGTGGAAGCTGGTAGAGATCAGAGATGAAGAAATGGGCTTGTGTTTCACTTTGCAGGCAATAATGCTTCTCATAGCAATTGCATTTTATGATTAAGAATAAATAGTGGCAAACAATCCTTTAAATTCAGATATACACACATATTTTTATAATCAGTATCAAATTCTGTCGATGTTGCTATTCTTTGCAATTCTTATAGTCAATTTCATACATGGTTTGTAATCCTCCCATGACATTAACATGTATCACATATCTGTGCTATCTCAAATCATAGAATACCAACTTCTTAAAAAGTAGAAATGATGCCTTAAAAAAATCGTTGGATTTCTCACACATAAGTAATACTTATTGGATATTTGTTTAATTAAAAGACATAATTTATGAATAAATGAAAGATGAATAAATACACATGGTGGCATAATTATTCTGTGTGATTGCAAAAGCTACTTCAATTTACATTATTTCCTGATATAAAAATATTTTTCCAGTTTTTCTTATACCTCATCACACCAATCATATTGTCACTGTTATTGTTTAATAGTACAAATTTTGTTGACTTCAGTGAGTATCTATTGTAAATTTCTAGCACAGATTATTAACAGACTTTCCTTTTCCATCAACAAGTTTTCTATTTGTAAAGAATTTTGTGTTTTTTCTCCCCAATGAATCATGTCCCCTGCTCTAGGAGAATACACCAAATCAGTTCTGAAAGAATTAGCGAGTATCAGAAATAAATATTCTAAAGAAAATAGCAGTGCTTCTGAATATAATTATCTATCATCAACTTTTCTAACACATGATTATCATCTTTTTACATATAATATAATCAAAACCAGAATATATTGTTTAACATCATTCTGAGCTATTCTCTGTAGAACTGAGATTGTGCACTGGCTCTCAGACAACATCTCATACTCAAGTCAATTAGTTCCATCCTTTCAACCATTTATTTATTTACATTTATTTGACATCACCACAAACTCCTAATTTTGCAGACTACTTAATTCATAGCACTAATTTAATCTAATTATGTACTTCCGATGAGCAAATGAGGATATTTATCATTCTTTTTAATGAATGAAATTTACTTTCAACTGTTGTAAGTGTAAGCATGTCTCCTGATAAGAAATCTTTTTCCAAAAAAGATGCTTCTTTATAAAATCTAATAAAAACAACTGTGTCACTGAATCAAAGGTTTTGATAAAGCTTGCATAATCAATAATAGATAACTATCTGTGTTTTTTCAGTGTCTTTGTTTCTTCGTGTTTTATTGATGGTAAGGATCTTGGTATTTAAAGTTTAGTTTCTTATCAGCAATACAGAGGTCTGATACTCTGTGCTGACCTAATCAACACAATTTTTTTTTTTCTTTTAAGCGACCTCATGTCTTTTGGAAATAAAACACTTAATGTTTCAGAATAATTGGTTTGGATGTTCTCTCTCATCTAGTCCTGGGGCAATGAACACTTTAAATGTGTCAATACCAGAGGTGAAATGCAGGGTGACTATTAAAATTTTAGATTTATTAAACCATGAAATAAGAAAGCTGAGGTAAAATATTAATTTTATTTGTGGAATACATATTGGTTCACTCTTCCCTTTTTCAAATACGTTTTTTCTCACCATCATTATAAAAAAGTCACTCTGAATATCACTCAGAAAAAATTGAATACTAACATATTTTATCATGATTTTAATAAAAATCATTTTTTCATAAAACATGAGGCTCGACAAGCTTATATATCCAAATATGTATAACTTACTTTAAAAAAGGAAACTAAACTCAATTCACACAGGGTATTTCTCATATTTCTGCTGGATTATTGTTCTTCAAGTTCACCATAAAGGAAAAAAAAGCATACGCCTAATAAATTTTGGGATCAGTGATGTAAAATACTACAGAATTTTAATTAATGTGTTTGCTAATGGTACTTTATTTCATGTATTGAAAAAAAACAAGGTCTGGCTCAACTATGTCTGGTTCATACAGATAATTTCTGCCGTGAATGGATCAGGAAAAAAAGTATTAATTTTAAACTACAAAATGTAGAATCATTAGATACCTTTAAAAGACTGAATTAAGACTATTTACCCCTTTCTCACAGTTTTTAAAATGTTTACAATGTTCTAGAAAATTGTGGAATACATATTGGATCACTCTTCCCTTTTTCAAATACGTTTTTTCTCACCATCATTATTAAAAAGTCACTCTGAATATCACTCAGAAAAAAAGTGATATTCAAAGTCTACAAGAAGAAGAAAATCAGGTACCTGAACCATTGTCAAGTACTAAATAGCTATGGAGCTATAATCTTTGGGGTTTAGCATGAAACTAAGACAAAAACTTTGCCCTCCTCTGTCTCCCTATCACATGGGCTCACTTTTCATAAAAAGTGATGTTTATGAGTAAACTTTATGAAGTGAAACAGTGAAATCCCTTGTTCACAATACAAAATAAATAGTCAACTGTAAACACTGCATTTTTAGTCTATTCTTATTATTTACAATGTTATAATAAGCATTGAATGCGTATCTTTACACACATAGATTTATATATCTGTATAATTGATTTCCATAAAAATTTATTGAACTGCTGAATACCAAAGAAAATTCAACTTATTTTCCTAACATATGGGTTTCTTATTTTATTTTAGATTTGTGGAGTATATGTGCAGGTTTGTTAGATGAATATATTGCTTGATAGTGAGATTTGGGCATCTATTAAGCCCATCACCCAAATGTGACCATGGTACCCTGGGAGTAAGTTTTCAATCTTTGCCCTCTTTGCTTCTTCCACCCATTAGGTGTGCCCAGTGTCTGTTGTTCCTATCCTTATGCTCTTGGATACCTAGTGTTCAGCTCTGATTTATAAGTGAGAATGTGTGGTATTTGGTTTTCTGTTTCTGTGTTAATTCGCTTAGAATAATGACCTTCAGCTGTATCCATGTTGCTCAAAGGACATGACCTTGTTTTTTTTTTTAATGCTTGTGTAGTGTTGCATGGTGTTTATGAACTACATTTTCTCTATCCCATCCACCATTGATGGGTACCTAAGTTGGTTCCATGTTTTTGATTTTGTGGATAGTGCTGTGATAAACATATACACACAGATGTCTTTTTGGTAGAATGACTTATGATTCTTTGGGTATATACCCAGTAATGGAATTTCGGGGAGAATGGTACTCTATTCCTAGTTCTTTGAAAAATCACCAAATTGCTTCCACAGGGCATGTACTAGCTTACACTCCCACCAACAATGTATCAGCATTTCCTTTTCTGTGCAACCTCACCAATATTTGTTGTTTTTTGACTTTAATAACCATTCTGACTGATGTTAGATTGTATCTTATTGTGGTTTTGATTTGCATTTATCTGATTATTAGTGATATTGAGCATTTCTTCGTGTGTTTGCTGGCTGCTTATATTTCTTCTTTTGCTATGGGTCTTTTCACATCCTTTTTCAGCTTTTTTTTTGAGTTGGAGTCTCACTCTGTTGCCCAGACTGGAGTGCAGTGGCCGCTCCCGGCCACCGCAGCCTCGACATGCTGGGCTCCAGCGATCCTTCCACCTCAGCCTTCCGAGTAGCCGGAATTACAGGCGCGTACTACCACGCCCGGCTAATTTTTTGACTTATTGTAGAGATGAGGTCTTGCCTGCCCAGGCGGGTCTCGAACCCGCAGGCTCAGGCAATCCACTCACCTCAGCCTCCCAAAGGAGTGGGATTACAGACTGAGCCACCGAGCCCGGCTTTTTTCAGCTTTTTAATGAAGATATTTGGTGTTGTTGTTTTTGGTTGATTAATCTGAGCTGCCTATAGATTCTAGTTATTATTTTTTTGATGCAGAATTTGCAAATATTTTCTCCCATTCTGTAGGTTGTTGGTAGTTTCTTTTGCTATGCATAAGTTATTTAATTGTGCATTCTGTTAATAGTTTCTTTTGCTATGCATAGGTTATTTAGTGTAATTAGGTCTCACTTGTCAATTTTTGTGTTTTTGGCATTCGTTTTGATGACTTGGTCATAAATTTGTTGCCTATGCTGAAGAGTGTGTCCTAAAATCCATTCTGAGTTAATTTTTATATATGGTGAAATGACAGGACCAACTTCATTCTTCTGTATATGGTTAGAAAATTTTCCCAGCACCTTTTATTGAACACGGTATCTTTTACCCAATGTTTATTTTTGTCAACATTGTCAAAGATCAGTTGGTGATCTCACTTTATTAAGTGAGTTGGGCCAGTAATTTTTTTTTTTTCAGTTGGAGTCTCACTGTGTTGCCCAGGCTGGAGTGCAGTGGCACACTCATGGCCACCGCAGCTTTGACCTGCTGGGCTTAGGCGATCTTTCTGCCTCAGCCTTCCAAATTAATATTTCTTATCTTATTTATAAATGGACACAATAAATTCATTTTCTGTTTTGGAGTATAAGCTCTAACAAAATTCCTTGATTTATTTTTATTTTCACCACCTAGAATTTACAAGCTCCATATTGTGATATTTTAGATTTTTTTAAACACATTTCAAAGGAAAACAATTTAGATTTTTGTTTCCAGTAAATATATATTGAATATGACTTGTTTAGCCCTCAAATGAGTGACTCATGCATTATGGTACTGTTTCTGCATATAACTACAGAAATATGCAGATAGCTTGTGGGAAGTAAAAAAATATGATAATGTTTATAATGCAAATGTCAAAAAAAGTGTTTCACAAAAGACATGGTCATTTATTTTGTTAGTTTTCACAAAAGAGAAAAATCAAACATATTTAAATTAAATGTATTAACTTATGTCTTGCAAAAATTGCCTTAACCTTGAATAAGGGTCTTTATTTCAATATATGTATATCTTAATTATCTTTTTCCAACTCTCCTACCTAAAATGTTAATACATTCAATCTATATTTCCCCATATGGAATTTGGATTTCAGACAGTTGATCCATAGATTTGTCCCACTGACCATTCTATATATCTCATGCATGCTTCTTTCCTTTGTTTTAGGTGACCTTCCTAAACTTGTCAAATACCACATCTCACCTTCAAAATCTAATGTACTTCTATCTGGCCAATTATCTTGTCTCATCTCCCATAAATGACTAATCCCGACATCATCTACCTTAATATGATTTATTTTTAAAAATTATTTCACATTAACAAAATAAATTAATGAAAATACAAAAATGAAAGATGACTTATGATTATTAATTGAAAGAATAAAAATTATTAACGTTTCCATACTACTCAAAATGATCTGCAGATTCAATGCAATCTCCAATTTTAAAATTCAATAACATTTTTTACAGAAGTAGGAGAAACAGTTGTAAAATGATATGGAACACAAAAGACCCTGATTAGCCAAAACAAACTTAAGAAAAAAAAAGCAGGAGACATTTCAACATATGATTTTAAGATATACTATAAATACTAATAAAAATAGCATGATATAGCCGGGCTTGGTGGCTCAGCCTGTAATCCCGCGCTTTTGGGAGGCTGAGGTGGGTGGATTGCCTGAGCCCGCGGTTCGAGACCTGCCTGGGCAGGCGAGACCTCATCTCTACAATAAATAAAAAAATCAGCCGGGTGTGGTAGTGTGCACCTGTAAATCCGGCTACTCGGAAGGCCAAGGTGGAAGGATCGCCAGAGCCCAGCAGGTCGAGGCTGCGGTGGCTGGGAGCGGCCACTGCACTCCAGTCTGGGTAACAGAGTGAGACTCCAACTCAAAAAAAAAAATAGCATGATATTTATGCAAAAACAGACACATAGACTAGTGTCACAAAACAGAAAGCCCCAAAATAAATCCATGCATTTGTAGTCCATTGATTTTTGAAAAAGATACCAATGAAATGGACATTTTCTTCAATAAATGGTATTGGGAAAACTGGTTATCAATATTCAGAAGATAGAAATGAAACTCTTATATCTTATATACAAAAATTAACTCAAAATTAAATAAAAACTTTTAAGATTTGACCTGTAGGCCATTGCCTTAGTAAGCTATGGTGTGACCATGTGCTCTTTGAGCTATGGCCAGGTCATGTTCTTAAGCTTTGGCCCCTTTCCCTCCCTTGGAGAGGTGAATCCCCTCTCTCTCTCTCTCCAATTTACTTTTAAATAAACTACATTTTCTAATCTAAAAAAAAGATTTGACTCTAAAACTACTAATGTACAACATAGGGAAGAAGTTCCTTGACCTGAGTCTAGACAATGATTTTTGGATATAACACCAAAAGTACAGGCAACAAAATAGAAAAAATAGATAAATGAGACTGCATCAAACTGAACATTTTGAGGAGGAAACAATCAACAGAGTGAAAGGTAATTTATGGACTAGGAAAAAATATACAAAAACCATAAATTGATAAGGTGTCAATATCCAAAATACATAAGGAACTCAAATAACCCCAAAGCCAAAAAACTAATAATCTGATTTTTAATGAGCAAAGGATCTGAAAAGATATTTCTCAAAAGAAGACATACCCAACAAGTGTATGAAAAAATGCTCAACACTATTATAATTAGGGAAATTAAAATTAAAACCAAAATAATATATCACATCATATCTGTTAGAACTATTATCAATAGAAAACAAATATCTAGTATTGACAAGATTGTGGAGAAAAGGGAACCCATTCTCTGCACAGTGCATATGAATGTAAAATAGTATAGCTATTACCAAAATGTATGCATGTTTCTCAAAAACTTAAAAATAGAATTGCCATATGATCCAGCAATCCCACAATGAGGTATATATCCAAAGGATAAATCAGTATGTTGAAGTGATGCTGCACTCCTGTAGTTCATTGCAGTATAATTCGCAATAGCAAAGATATGGAATCAACCCAAGTGTCCATCAGTGAACGTAAGGACACAGAAAACATAATTTATAAGGGTCTTTAAAAAGTTATGGGAAATGCATAGGGTGGAAAAACTATTCATGATCTTTAATTTTTTTAATATAAATAAATTAGTACTGAGCAATCTCTTCCGGTACTCTCCCACTGTGGGAACTTTTCTGTCCTCCCAATAAATCCTGCTTTCTCACAAAAAAAGAGAAACTCGTACTAACTTAGTGTAACACATCTGAACAATATCTAGTTTGAGGATAACATCAGTTTTGAAAGAACCCCTATCAGAGCAACATAAATTTTGCCAAAAATAAAGCAACAGCAAACATAAAATTGATGGTGAAACTTGCATGATATAACTGTAAAATCACTGATGTTTCAGTAGTTTATGAAAACAGTGCTTGCCTCACCAAATTCACTATTTACTAATAGATAACTTATTTTAAGGAGTAAGATGATATTTTAGATGAAGTTCACTGTGACAGATCATTCACAACAGTTTACAAGGAAAAAATTGAATAGGAAAGTAACTGAATAACATCATCCACTCTTAAACTCATTCCGTAATTGAGAAGGACCAGTGATTAACAGCATAAACCATAATCAACACCATAGTCATCATGACTGGCACAGCTTACACAACTGATAAAATCTTTAAACTTGAGCAAACTTTTCACTCCATGAGTGCCAAGCCATTGTTCGCAGATCATCTTCAGACAAGAATAGAGTTTTCAATGGAAACTTTAAACAAGTGCGATCAAGATGCTGAAGCATTTCTTCAAAGAATTGGAACTGGAGATAAAATAAAATGTAGCTTTACCAGTCAGTCAATCCTGAAGACAATGTGCAATCAAAGCAATGGCTACAAAAAGTTGGAAATGGTCCCTGTCAAAACAGAAGCAGACCAGTCAAGAACAAAGGTCATGGCAACATTTTGTTGGCGTGTTCAAGCCATTTTGCTTGTTGACTTCCTGGAGAACAAGCGAATGATAACATATGCTTACTGTGAGAGTGTTTTGAGAAAATTACCCAAAACTTTAGCAGAAAAATGCTTGAGAACATTTACCAGAGCCTTTTTTTCCTGCCCCAACAATGCTTCTGCTCATTTGTCTCATCAAACAAGGGCAATTTTGTGAGAGTTTCAATGGGAAATTATTAGTCATTCTCCTTAGAGTCCTAATTTAGTTCTTTCTAGCTTCTTTTCTGCTTAATCTTAAAAAATTCTTAAAAAGTGCTTATTTTTTCCTACTTGATAATGTAAAAATAATTCATTGACATATTTTAATTCTCAGGATCTCTCTTTTAAACATGGACTAGATAGCTGGGTTGGTATCTTTGTTTACAAAGTGTCTTGATTTTGATGGAGTTTATTTTGAAAAATAAAGATTATTTATTTTTTTGAGTTGGAGTCTCACTCTATCACCCAGACTGGAGTGCAGTGGCACGCACCCGGCCACCACAACCTTGACATGCTGGGTTCCGGCAATCCTTCTGCCTCAGCCTTCCTAGTAACTGGAACCACAGGCGCGCACTAGCATGCCGGGCTAAGTTCTTTTTTATTTATTGTAGAGACGAGGTCTCGCCAAGTTGCCAGGGTGAGTCTCGAACCTGCAGGCTCAGGCAATCCACTCGCCTCAGTCTCGCAAAGTGCTAGGATTACAGGCTGAGCCACCGAGCCCAGAGATTATTTTAGTTTTTAATTCCATTTTTCACAAAGGTTTTGAAGTCCTCTTTTACACACACAATGGAATACTATACAGCCTTATAAAACAAATAAATCTTTTCATGTGCTACAACATGAGTGAAACTGGAGGACATTACATTAAATGGAATAAGCTGATCACACAGATATACATACCACATGATTTCCCTTATATATTAAGTCTTAAAAAGTTGAACCCAACTGTCCCAAACATCCTTAACCCAGAATATCGGTCACCTTAAAAAAAAAAAGAAAAAAACAGTTGAACCCATAGAAGCAGAGAGAAGAATGATGGAGGTGTAGGTGAGGAGATTGAAGAGCTGTTGGTCAAAGAACACAAGATTCAGTTAGGAAGAGTAAATTCAGGAAATCTGTTATATGATATGATGACCATAGATTTAAAGTGTGCTCTCACCACAAAAAAATGATTAACATATCAGGTTATATATATGTTTAATTAAGTGGATTTAGCTATTCCACAATATGCACACATTTGAAAACATCATGTATACCATAAATATATATAACATTTGTCAATTAAAAAATTGGATAATTTTAAAATGAATAATTGCAAGGTGAAGACACACAAGATCTATTCATGTCCAAAATATTAAGTATAATATAGAGTATTATAAACTGTAGTCACAAGTGTTAATCATTTCACAGGGTATATGTATATCAAGTCATCACACAAATATGTATAATTTCCATTCATAAATTATGTCTAAATAAAGCTGGAGAATTTTTTTAAATGTTTAATAGAATTGGGACTGCATATTTATAGTTGGAATAATAAATGATAATGATTTAACTCACTACCTAACAATTTATGGAGATAATATTGAACTAAAGTGATGGACCCTGGATTCCAGTCTGTCCTCCACCTTGGAAAAGTACAATACTAAGCAAAAAATTAAATAAGCTTTCCAGACATTTAGGCCTGTAAAATGATAAGCATATTTTAATCTACCTATATTCTAAGCCAATTGCAAATTTTAAATAAAAGCAATTTTTTTTTGATTAGGTGATGCTGTACAAGCACTTTCCTAAGCACTTGATGCATATTTATTAAATGGGAAGAAAATAGCTTTTTATCCCATTATTGAGAAATTAAGACTCAAGTGGATTAAATATGTCATAGAAGGCATTGAATCCGAACAAGACCCCCATATTTCTAACTTCTACTGTATTTGAGACTTCCTTGTGTAGAAGGGTCAAACACATCATCATTAATTTATATTTGACAGAGACCACAATAATAGCTAAAGTTTACAGTTTTAGAAATTTGCTTTAGAGTTATGAAAGCATTTCAAACTATTTTCATATGTATAAATATATACGTGTATATATATATATATATATATAGACTGAAGGTTTTAAAAAATATATTTATGTTGTGAAAATATTTTAATTCATTTTGAGTTTAAAATCTATACAGAGATTCTTACAAAACATTGGCATTAGTGACTTTTCTCATGGGGTGATGAGAAGCTTTTAAAAATCATCTTTTTTTAACTTTTAAATTTTTTATTTTAAAATTGTGGGGTTCAATTCAAGGTTAGGTATACAAATATATATTATACAGGTGCCCTTGTTGATAAGGTGTGTCCCCTCTTCCCCAGGCAGACTCCAACTACTGCCAATCCCACCTCCCTGGCCCTCCACCCCCTCCCCCACAGTTTCACCCTACTGTCAATCCTTTTGTTATAGTATTATGATAGTTATTCAAGATCCGCTTTTGAGTGAGAACATGTGATACTCAGTTCTTTGTTTTTGTGAAAGATCACTCAGTATTATAGACTCTAAGTCCATCCAAGTTGCTGGGAAGTTTATGATTTTGTTCTTCTTTATGGCTGTATAATATTCCATTGTGTATATGCATCACAATTTTTTTAATCCAGTCCTCTTTTGATGGGTAGCATGGTTGGTTTCATGTTCTTGCTATTGTGAACAATGCTGCAATAAACATACATGTGCAGGTATCTTTTTCATAGAGTGATTTGAGTTCTTTTGGGTATATCCCAGTAGGGGGATTGCGAGGTCATATGGAAGGTTGATTTTTAGAACTTTTAGGAATTGCCACACTGTTTTCCACAGAGGCGGTACTAGTTTACACTTCCAACAGAGTAGAAGTGTTCCCTTTTTGTCACATCCTCTCCAGCATCTGTTATTTTTTTTGAGTTATTGATGATGGCCATTCTGACTGGAGTTAGGTGGTATCCCATTGTAGTTTTAATTTACATTTCTTTGATGACTAGTGAGGCTGAACATTTTTTCATGTATCTGTTGGCTGCTCATATATCTTCTTTTGAGAAGTGTCTATTCATATATTTTGCCCATTTTGTAATGGGGCTGTTTGGTTTTTTTCTTTTCAGCACGTTTGAGTTCCTTGTAGATCCTAAATGTTAGGACTTTGTCAGACATATACTAGACAAATATTTTTTCCCAGTCTGTGGACTGTCTCCCTACTCTCTTGATGGTTTCTTCAGCTTTGCAGAAGTTTGTCAGTTTGATGAGGTCCCACTTGTCTATCTCATTTCTTATGACTTGGGGACTTGGGGTTTTGATCAGCAATTGGTTGCCAGTCTTAACTTCCACAAGTGTGTCTCCTGCATTTTTTAAGGTTCTTATAGTTTGAGGTTTTACGTTTAGGTCTCTGATCCTTTTAGAATTGATTTTTGTGTATGGAGATAGGTAGGGGTCCTGCTTCAATCTTTTGCATGTGGTCAGTCAGTTTTCCCAGCACCATTTACTCAATAGGTTTCTCCTCTCCCCAGTGGTTGGTAGTGGAGGCTTTTGTTGAAGAGGAGTTTGTTGAGAAATTGAGGTTTTTGCTTCTGGAATCTCAATTCTATTCCATTGCTCTATATGCCTTTTCTCGTGCCATTACCAGCTGTTTTGATTATTGTAGCTTTGTAATAAAGTTTAATGTCTGGGAGTGTGATACCTCCTTTGTTTTTTTTTTTTTTTTTTTTGTTGTTGTTGTTTTGTTTTTTTACTGAGGGTTGTTTTGTTTATTTGTGGTTGCTTATGTTCCACATTTCTATGCACCAATAATAAACAAATAGAAACCAAAATAAAAAGCACAATCCTATTTACAATGGCTACAAAAAATAACAAAATACCTTGGCATCTTCCTAACCAGAGACATGAAAGATCTTTACAATAAAAACTACAGAAACTGCTCAAAGAAATCAAAGATGACATAAACAAGTGGAAAAAATATTCCATGCTCATGGATTTGAAGAATCATCCTTGTTAAGATATCCATTCTACCTAAGGCAATCTACAGATTTAATGCACTACCTATCAAATTACCAGCAACTTTCTTCTCAGATCTAGAAACAAAAATCATCTTTGAATGATGTCAGTACAGTGAAAGAAAGGTGCCATTTGCCCTTCCACACGAAAACCCTTAGTCATTTTCCTCTTATTATGGCAAAAACTGACCCAGATAATGAGCTGTAAACCTCAGCTTCCCACAGCAACAGCACCTTTAATATCTGCTGCCAAGGCATCCTTAATATAATCTGTAGTTACCTTTAATATCATCTGTAGGTCTCAAACATCATTAAGCTGCTGATGGCTTCTCTGGGCTCTTGTGTCTTGCTTGACCCTCTCTCGACTGATAAGTTCCCACAGAGTTTGTTAATTTCACTAATTTATTAATGAGGCAATTATCATTTGGTTCTTGCACAACCAAGTGAAGGAGTGTTCGTGGTGTTCATGGAAAAACAAAATCTATAATTACTTTCCATCTTTATTTGTTGTAAGGGAAGTGTGGATTTTAAAATCTCAGCATGGGAAAGGTGTTTTCCAATCATCAGTCCCCATACCAAAAAGGAATACAATTATATGTAATAATAATGATTGCCTCAATTATTTCCTAAAGAAGGGAACTCTTAGCACTTCACCACAGGAAAAGAGGAAATACCATATGTATCTCTTGGCATTTTCCTTCCTGATAACTCAATTAGTACTTAACTGTGAATTCTTAACACTTAGGATAAAAATGAGACACAGATAAGCCATTTTTACACTTAGGATAAAAATGAGACACAGATAAACCATTTTTACACTTAGGATACAAATGAGACACAGATAAACCATTTTTACACTTAGGATAAAAATGAGACACAGATAAATACATTATTTTTCCCATAGGACACTAAACAAAGGACTAAATGAACTGACAAATGTATCCTTCCAATGGCTAAAAATGCATATTGAAAAACAAACAAATTGAGCAATAGAACATTCAATTTACTTAATAAAGAAGCTACTTATATAGCTCCTTTGCAAATTCCAAGGCAACTTTATCTTCTTGCATCTCAGAGCTTCAATGTAACCCTCTTCATATCACACGTATGTGCTTTAGAGTTTCTTTAGTGAGATTCTGCTTGCAGTATATGTTTCATACCAAAAATGTTTTTTTAAACCCTAATTTTTCAAAAACGATTTCAAAAGGGATAGAATTCTTAATTTCTTGTCATTTTTTCAGCACTGAAAATAGCATCCCACTATTTTCTGTATTTCATTGTTAATATTGAAGCGTATATTAATCTTCTTTTTGCTTCTCTTAAAGAAAATAACTATGATCATATGCCAATAAATGTAATTCATCAAAATCTGTGTTTGAAGCATAATCTCGCAGCATCCTGAGAAAGTTATGCTAGCATATTACTTTATAGCACTTCATATGGATAGAAAACAGCCATTTAAAGTAAGAGATTTTAAAAATTGCACATCTTTTATTTATAAGTTAGTCTAATATATAGTTATCTCTGCTGGCTTTTACAGCTGCTACACTGGTTAAATAAAATATGAACCAATATGAAAAATGTTATAGTATATTTAGACTAATTTATTTCTCCAACTGAATATTTTTATGTATTTTATGAGTTTGTTAATATAAATACAGAATGAACATGGTAATATAATTTACTGAGAGATTAGTAGTATTGCAACATAAAATTTTCATTTTCCCATGCTTCAATTAAAGATTTCTCCCATTCATCTCTCTTTATTTTAACAAAACAGAAAAAATGAGACAAAAATATATCTGATAACTATAATATGTTGTAAATTGCTTCTTGTCACCAGTTCATTTGCATTTATATGAGGATTGTTTCCAGAAGAATACAATAGGGAAAAATATTAACATAAGCATTCTAAAATATAATTTTTTTAAAAAGATAATTTTACATAAGTTATGAAGACATGTTTCCAAATTATATACTGTCAAGGTATATTAAACAAAAGTAAAACAACTGAAAAAGAATGTCTTTATACTTATGACACAGCAGGTAAAACTGACACTTTGTCATTCATTTTAAAATTCTGTACCTAACTGAATTTTAGGCATCAGCTATTTTTTCATGTAAATTGAACAATATAAATATATATAAATATGCACAACAATGATGCATGATGAAGAATATAAACTAAAAAATACTTTAATATTTAATAGACATTTCTTAATTATTTCATCATGTTAGCTCCAGGTGAAAAACTAGATATGACATAATGCAATCTAATTTTATATGCAATTTATGACAGAATAGTCCAAAGCAAAAGTTCTAGAAAACTACACAGTAAGTTGCATTGGTTTTCCATTTATTAGTATATGAAAATACTAGTATATGAAAAAAAAAGATATCCAAAGGGTTTCATTTTGCCTCCTATTCTGAAAAACTGTTGCTGACAAGAATATTATATTGGAGAGGAATGTGAGATAAAACAGTAGCAAGCCCGTTCTTCAATAGAGCATCATTTAATTTTTTACTTGCTATAAAAATTGGTAATGAATCATTCAAGTTTCCTGAGGCAGGTTTTACTTATGACTGTAATTTTAACAATAACTATGGTCTGTTTTGTCTTTAGGGTCCTAGACATCTTGCAAGAATTTCTCATCCAGGCAATGACCATTTTATAAACAATTTTGCTTATTATTAATATCTAACACACTGTAGGTAATTAACTTAAACTAATCATGATAATTTCATTTATTTTTTACCAGAGATCAATTAAGCAAAGTTGATGTTACCAAATACTAGGCAATTATATTTCAATCTGGGCCTGCAAGTATGCTTTTGAAAATGAGAGAAAGAAGAAAGGAGACAGAGAGATTTAAAATAGACAGTCTCTTTTTTCTTTCTTATATTTTCTAGTCATTTAATCTGAAATGATGATAGCCATCTTGAACCGGGAATCATTTTAAGAACAAAATGAAAGTTTCAAAGATAGCAAAGAAGAAAGATTTAATAGATTTAAAGAATGTTGGTAATTGACTATGTCTTTGAATCACTGAATTTTATCAATCTTAGAGCTACCACACCCTGGGTTTTTTTTTAAGTTGAGATTACAAAATCTGTTGCTTAAACTACTCTGAATTGAATGTTTTACTAAAGAAAGTGAAACATATGCTAATTTGCTCACCTTGCTGAAGTTATAAGAAAGCAAAGAATCTCAAGAAGTAAGAATTAAACAAAATCTCCCCAGTTGCAGAGGGTCATATCTAGGACAAAAACTTAATAGTAAGCCTACATCTAAAGCTTAGCCTTATCCCATTAAAGCACGAGAACCAACCAACTCGTCTTTGACAAAGACTCCAACAACAACCACTGAGGAAAGGAGAATCTATTCAGTAAATGGTTCTGGGAAATGAGCTGATAACATGCAGAAGACTGAAACAGAACCCCTACTTATCACCATACACAAAAATTAACTCTAAATGGATCAAAGACCTAAAAGTAAAACCTCATGTTAAATAATCTTAGAAAATGAAGGAGATACCCTCATGTAAACTGGAACTGGCAACCAATTCCTGATCAAAACCTCAAGTGCCTACACCATAAGAGATAAGATAGACCAGTGGGACCTCATCAAACTGACAAGCTTCTGTAAAGCTAAAGAAACCATCAAAAGAGTGTGGAGACAAACCACAGAATGGTAAAAACTATTTGCCAACTGTATCTCTGACAAAGACCTAACATCTAGGATCTACAAGAAACTCTAACATGCAAAAAAAAAAAAAAAGCCCATTAAAAAGTGGGCAAAAGACATGAACAGACACGTCTCAAAAGAAGATATACGGGCAGCCAACAGACACATGAAAAAAGTACACAGCCTCACTTATCATCAGAGAAATGCAAACCAAAACCACTTTGAGATACCACCTAATCCCAGTAAGAATGGCCATCATTAACAAAACAAACCACAACGGAAGCTGATGAGGATGCAGAGAAAAAGGAATGCTTCTACGCTGCTAGTGGGAATACAAACTAGTGCAACCTCTTTGGAAGACAGTGTGGTGATTTCTAGAAGAACTAGAAACTGACCTTCCATATGATCTAGCAATTCCTCTATTGGGAATATACCCGGAGGAACTCAAATCATTTTACAAAAAAGATACCTGCACACATTTGTTTGTTGCAGCTGTATTCACAATAGAAAAACTACAGAACCAACCATGTTGCCATCGAAGCTGCACTGAATAAAGAAAATGTGGTACAACAAAATGGGATATTATGCAGCCATAAAGAAGGACAAACGTATGAACTTTGCAGCAACTTGGATGGATTTAGAGTAGATCATAGTGATCTATCACAGAAACAAAGAACAGAGTACCATATATTCTCACTCATAAGCAGACCTTGAACAATTATAATAATATAAGAAAGGGATTGGCAGTAGTGGGAAACTGTCAGGGGAGGAGGGGTGGGATTGGCAATTGAGGGAAACTGCTAGGGGAGGGAGGGGCATACCTCATCAACAAGGGTAACTGCATAATTAACGTTTGTATACCTAACCCTGAATTGTACCCCAATCTTTATAATAAAATTAATTAATTAATTTTTAAAAAGAACACTCTCCAGACAGTAAAAATACAACATAGAAAGGGAGAAAATATTTGCAAAATTCATACCTAATGAAGGTCGAGAGTCAAGAATATATAAAGAACTCTTACAAGTCAACAAGACAGACAACCCAATTTAAAAATGGGCAAAGCACTTGAGTAGACATTTCTAGAAAGAAGATAGATAAATGGCTAACTACCACATAAAAAGATGCTCAATACAGGTAATTATGAAGACAAAAATCAAAACAATAGTCAATACACTATGAAGGCTATAATAAAATTAAAAGCAAAAAAACAAAATGAAAATAAAAATTTGTAGTAAGAATGTGGAGAAAGAACCCTCACACATTGTTGGTAGAATTGCAAAATGGTGCAGCTGCTATGTGAAACAGCTTGGTGGTTACTCAGTAAGTTAAACACAGAATTACCATGTAGTCTATCAATTTCATTCCTGGGTGTATGTGTGTATGTGTATATATATATATAAAAGTGAAAACAAGTGTTCAAACAAAAACCTGTACACAAATGTGTATAGCAGCACTACTCACACTAGCCAAAAGGTAGAAACTCAATGTCCATCAACTAATGAATGGATACATTAAAATGGAACATGGTATAGCCAAACAATGGAATATTATTCAGCCATATAAAGGAATGAAGTCCTGATGCATGCTGTAACATGACTGAAACTTGAAAATACTTTGCTAAGTTTAAGAAGTCTGACACAAAATGTCACATATTGTATAATTCTAGTCATATGAAATACGCAGAACAAACAAACACAGGCAGATTTGTAGCTGTCTGAGGGTAGGTGAAGGGGATGAGGAATGACAGCTTAATGAATACATAGTTTCCTTTTGGAGTTTTGGATGATAAAAATGTCTTAGAACTATAAAGCAGTAATGGTTGCATGGCATTGTGAATGTACAAAATGTCAATGAGTTATACATCTCAAAATGATTTAAATGGTTAAATTTTAGTTATGTACATTTTATTTTACCAGAATTAAAAAAAAACACGAAGGAGCTTGCTTTATGAATAAATTTCATGATTTTTATTCTATTAATAAAATCTGACATTGGAAGACCCAAGCAGCTGCTAATTCCCATTCATTAAAAATTCTACATCTTGCAGACTGACCCAAAATAAACATCAGCTTTGGCAAAAATGCATTCAGATAATAATCATTTAATTATCTGGTGACCTACATATTTTTTTCTTGATAACATATTGTCCCAAATAGTGGATAATTGTTTAGCAAAGCCTTCACTAGGTTGCTGTAATGGATGGAGTGAAGAGGATCGACTAATAATATGTACATCCCTGTACTAGATATGTCCCTAATATATTAATTGCATAATCATTAAAACCAAGAGAAGATGAATGAGAAGATTATAAGATTTTACCATCTGTCTCCCTGGGTAAAATCAGTCAATATTTTCATATAAATTAAGAGGTTTGGACACAAGCTTATTTCTAGTTTTCTAAATAAATCTGGCTGCAGACATCAACTCTCCAATTTAAACCTTAACTTGGGTTTTCTATCTCTAATGTCTCACTATGGATAAAGTAAAAGTAACTTTTATAATTAGTTCTACACCAAGAAATTGACAGATAAAAGGAAGACTGCTTAAGCTAAACCCTTGATCAAGTTAGCAAAGTAATTTTTTTATGAGTACGTGGTGTTGCAGGGGGGTGAGCAGGGGAAATAAGTTTTTTATCAACTGTGGCAACGGTTAGCAAACACAGATTTCAACAACTCAAAGGAAAAAAGGAAATTAAGATCTGAATTACAGCAGTAGAAATAACATGAAAGATAGATTTAGGAAACATTCTGTAGTTAAATATCAATAAACTTACATTTGTTTATAAAGATGAAATCCAAATCCCACAAATATAAATGCAAAAAAAGGCATAGGAATAGCAATGGCCACAGAACTACTATTTGTACATGAGGTTTGATTTAAAGAATTTGAACCTTCTGACATGTTCAGTCATACAAAATACAAATGAAATGATAAATACCAAATCAAATTTATTTTATCATAATTGATTTCTACTTTTATGAACTGACTAATTTCTTCCATTCTCAAACAGTTGTATTCACCTAAACCACATCTTTGTTCTGGTTAAAAATTTAGTAACATATTTCTTACGTTTTCCATGACTCAGTGTATTTATGCTCAAGATATTGATTTAAAAAATAATAAATGTCAAATAGCAGTTTTTAGAACCTACATCAATTCTTTTTTTGTTGTTGTTTTTGTTTTTTTAGTTTTTTTTAAAGATGTTAGCTAATTTTTATTTTTTATTTTTATTTTATTTTTTTAATCAATATTTTTTATTATGATATTGTGGGGTACAGTTAAGGGTTAGGTATACAAATATGCTTCATTCAGGCCCCCTTGTTGATAACAGGTGTCTCCCCATCCCCAGACAGATGTTTACTACCATTAGTCTCATCCCCCTTCCCCCCTGAATCAATTCTTTATGTATCCATGTCATGATGTAACACTAGGAGACAATATACCTGAGGAGTACTATACACCAAAAGCTATGTTTATATACGTTTTCTACCAGGTCATTAAAGGTTTACATACATATAGAAGAGCTGGAAATAAGAATGCCAAAATCCTGTGCATCCCACCACAGAAAATATACATGTTTGAAGATCACCATATCCCCAAAGGTGGCTCATTTGTTAAAGTTATTTTTCCTTTCTGGACTCTACGAATCTCTTAAAGTCCCACTATATTTTCAAAGGAGTAAGAAAATTGCAATGATATTCAAGCAGAGGAGAACTATTACAGTTCTCATGAGATGCGATAAAATAATTTCCAGTTTAATTTTTTTTCAGACCTTGAAAAATTATCATAACACTATTAAAAAGGATTTGGCAGCAGTGGGAAACTGCCAGGGAAGAGGGGTAGGATTGGCAGTTGAGGGAAACTGCTGGGGAGGGAGGGGCACACCTCATCAACAAGGGTGCCTGCATAATCAATATTTGTACACCTAACCCTGAATTGTACCCCACATCTTCAAAATAAAAAAATTAAAAGTAAATTTTTAAAAATTATACTCAAAAAATATATATTGTAATTTTTATCTGTATCTCTTTTATTATTTGCCTAAGGGCAAGACAGTTTGTCATGTTTATTAGAAATCTAATGAAAAACTAAACATTGTATAGAGTTGGTACATAAATAATATTTGAAGAATGTCATTATTTTGAAGAATGTCATTATTTAAAGGGCCATTAAATGTATCAATGTATAGTTTTGACAATGCAGAATTCACAATGTAGTCAGTGTGCTTAATGTACATGATCCACTGTCTTTTCTTATGATGTCTAGGGTAATAAAGGAAGTTCATAAAAATAAAAATGAATACATTACTCAGTCTTTGTAGCCCAAATTGCCCATTACCTTTGCCTTGAATAAATGTTTGAAATGCATAAGTAGCTCCATCAGGCTTAGAAGAAACCTAAAAATATTTAAAAATTGGAATAAATTTGAATACTGGCCATAACTGTATTTCTCTGACCTTAATAAATACCTAATTCTATTCTGAAATAAAAAAGTTCCTTTCTATTATTCCTCCTGTGCAAAACACAGCACACTGTGCAAATTTTCCATCATTAATAGCAAAGTGATTTTTCCAATTTTGAATATAATATTTTTTAAATGGGCTAGTTATTAACATATAGATCTATAGATTTCATATAGGCCAAGACACCTATTGCCAAAAAAGAAGCAATGACATGGAACTGAGTGAGGAAGATGAGCAATTAAAATATAATATCACTGTCCTTTGTAAATTAGATTACTGTTCCACAAATGTGCCTTTCTTCTGTCTACTCCACCCACCCTTGGTGGGAAGAGTATACTCCCTATCTCATTGAGTTGGGCTTGGACTAACAACTTGCTTTGGACAATGAATGTGGGTGGGGTTGACAATAAGTCAGTTGTAAGTCTAGACCTTAAGAGACATATTCCTCTTTGTACTGAGTGAAAAATCAGTCACAAAAGACCACATATTATGTGATTCCATTCATATGAAAGTCCCAAACAGGGAAATCAATAGAGACAGAAAGCAGATTAGTGCTTGCTTAGGGCTGGGGTGAAAATGTGGGGTGGAGGCGAGGTGGTAGCTAAAAGCTATAGAGTTTCTTTTGGAGGTGATGAAAATATTCTAGAAGAGACCATAATGATCGCTACATATATCTGGTCATTTACTAAAAACAATTGAATTGTACACTTTAAATGAGTGATTGTAGGATATGTGAATTATGTCTGAATTGAGCTGCTAACAAAGGCCATATGCCAATATATTTCAGCTTATTTCAGAACCACACAATTTATTTCAGAATCACTTGACCCTCTGAGAGCTTCTGACTTCTGACAAGAGAAGGTTGTGCTCCAGGTGGCTGATGGCCCTCTAACCTCAATTCCAGAATAAGACACTGAGATATGAAGTGGACCTGAATTTGACAGTAGAGTCACAAGTAGAGCTTCCACAGCTAATGTTTGACAGATAAGAACTAAGTATTTATTTTTTCACCCTGAATCTTTGTGACTGTGTCTAATGCCGTAAATGATGACTACCATGCACATCTTGTGTTTATAGAACATCCTATATTTAAGAAACACATTACATGTATAATGTCATTTCATCTCACAGGAAAGATAAGAACCAATACATTTGAGTGATTCCCATAACTCGTAATATGAATTCACCCTGAAGTTTCTGCTAGTTAATGGCAATTACTTATCTAAACCATGAATGTTATCATAAAGGTTGTGAAAAATGAATTTTCACCCAAAAGAGCAAAGCACAACCAAGCCACCCATGGAAGTCTGACATTTCACAAGTGATTTGTCCCTTGTTATCAGACATCGTACTCCAGTCAGTCACTTTAAACAATGAAATACTTCTGATGAGAATAGCTCAAACTCTAACATTTTAATGAATAAATTCATTGTATTTCTTTCCTGTATGAAATGATACAAATAATCTGAGTGTACTGAAAACTTGAGTTAGTTCTCAATTCCAAAGAATTGTTCAGAATGAAGAAGCAAGATGGATACTTTTTTCCACAGGAACCAAAGTTACTGAAGGTATTGTTGGGAGCCAGCCTTGGAGGCCCGCCTGACTGACAAAGTCCAGGTGCGCTGAGGACCCCCGGCCGCAAAGCGAGTCTGGGCAGCTGAGGCTCTTCTGTCTTCCATCTTTGCTGTTGGTACAGCTGAAGAAATTCT
>NW_007066776.1:154218-165012 GCF_000164805.1 Carlito syrichta | reverse complement strand
CTTGTTTGCTACTATACCTATGAGAATCTTGGTTTGTTTGCTACTATGTCTATGGGAATCTTGGTTTATTTGCTACTAAGACCACTGGATGGTAACTTTTAGAAGATATGTATGTGAAGGAATTTTCTTTGTCTTGCCCCTTCACGAATGATATAAAAACTCTGTGTTAACTAACATTAAATTGTCATCTGTTCAAGAAGCAGGTGTCTGGTATGTGATCTTCACCCGTCTCTCCTTCAGGATATCTCACGACCCTTGCGGGGCGGGCCCCCGCAAGGTATGACCTATAACAATGTCTTCTTTCACCATGAGCTATGACAGTATTTTTTTTCACATTAAGTCAGTCTTCCTTATCAAAGAAGGCATGATACTTGAGAGGATATGGTCTGATCTCTCATGATTATTCTTCAGGAAACACTCTAAGTCACTGTTGCTTCCAACTGCCAATTTAGAAGCTCTATTTCCATAAATGACTCAATGAAAGTGACTCTGTGGTAAGCCATGGTAACCACCTTCCCACAGGAAGCAGCTCACACATGCTGCTCTTCACAAAATTTTATGAATAGTCTAAATAAATTGATGCTTCAATTTAATGGGCATAGTTAATTTTCTGATGCATTTTTCAAATATGTTGCACATACCTTAAATAGTGGTTCTAGACAAACACTGCATTATATTTTATCCAGTTTTATTTATTGTATAGCTGACTGTTGACAATAAATTTCATGAAACAAATGAAAAACTATACACAGACCTACATACTACACCCACACATGCACTACAAAGCCCATCAGAGTCCAATAATCATAGGCTTACTACTTGAGAGTACTAAGTATTTATATATATTAATATATACATGTATGCTCATGATTAGACAAATTTAGAAAATTCTCTTTTTATGAACAAGCTACAAGTTTGTCATGAAACTCTGTGGCAGATTGTAAAGAAATGTACTCACAAAGCCATCCATGGTCCAATTTTATTTCTTTATTTTCCTCACAGAAGCATGAGCTGGTACTTTAATATGATATATATGTAACATTAGGTGAGCTTCTACTCCTGTAAAATGAACAAGGATATTTTAGTCTACTTAGTTTTGTGAGTAGTTTATGCTTCATTCTGTTATCTATAATTCCTTAAATACATCATATTAGATATGTAACAGGAAAAAATAAATAAAACAAGGCTTAAGTCAAGAATGGATTCACCCATAATGCTTCCACAAATTCTGCAATTGATCTCTCTGCCATCTGAAATCTTCAACTTGAAGCTTAATTGTGGGGTTTAAATGACATATGCTCTTAAAATTAAGGACTCTTCTTCTTAATAATATCATTCTATGATTCTGCAAACAAAATAATGTCTTTCTTCAGTCAGATTCTAAAATCTTCAAATAAAGAAATCAAATGCTAAAATTTCTGGTATTTTCCTTAATAATGAATTAAGTATCAACCCCGTGAAAGTTAGTATTCCATGTACTGTCATAGCCAAAAAATGATTATATGTTGTTTCTATTCTTAGAATTTCCACAAAGCCATAAAACAGAAAACAATGAGATCATGTCTTTGCAGCAACATGGATGGAGCTGGAGACTATTATCCTAAGTGAACTAACTCAAAAACAGAAAACCAAATACCACATGTCACTTTTAAGTGGGAACTAAACAATGGCTACACACAGACATGAAGATGAAAATAATAGACAATGGGAACTCCAAAAGCAGGAAAGTGAGGGTGGATGAGGGTTTTCAAACTGCCTATCGGGTACAATGTTCACTTTTTGAGTAGCCAGAACCCAATCTCCACCAGTATATACTACACCTATGTAACAAACATGCACCTGTACCTACTAAATCCAAAATAAATAAATACAAAATTTCCTGTGAAGTAGGGGATATAAGTAAGGTACACAGCTAAATAAAATACCTGAAAGAATGTGATAAGTTAAAGGCCAGAATACAGGGATCATTTCACACAGGAGTGATTGGGAAACATCAATTCAAAAAAAGAATTTGAGCTTCATCTTGACAATAAAGTAGGTTGTTTAGTTTGCAAAGTTAAATATAGTAAAACCTAAAGGAGAGAAACAAAAATATATATAATATATATGTTTTTAAACAGTGAGTAGTCTAAGAATAGCAATAAGCTAGAGTGTAAATATGTTTATGAGAATAGTAGAAAATAGGCTCTAAGAAAAATTTGCTGGCAGAAATTTGACTGTATTCATTGACTCATTTAATTGTTTACCTGTGTTATAAGACACTATAACAAGCTTGGAACACAAAGATTATGAGACATAGATCTTGACTCAAAGCAAATTACAAACAATAAAATAAAAATAATAAATAATAAAAATATTTTTTAAAGTAATCAAAAATAATATTGCTGAAAAATTGTTATAAGTGGTTTAATGGAGACAGTAAATAAAAGCAAATTAACCTAATTATAAGTTTATTATTCTATATTTGTATAAATATCTTGAAGTTTTCCTAGATTAGAATAAGTATACATTTATTTTGGACTAGCTTATAGAACATAAAGAAGAAATTTGTTTATTTTTCGAAGTTAAATAAAGCAGAAGTCATGATTTATATGCATTTTCTCATTAATCTAAAGCTTCTTTTAATTAATATCATGCAATTGCATATATTTTCCAAAATATAATACATGTTAGATTCTAATAATTTCACTTTGGGTTTAATGCTGAATCATTCAATAATACAAAATGATAACATTTTATCAAAAGTGTATAAAACTAATGAATATAATATCATTTTCCATTTTATTATACCATAAATTATTTCATTATTATTAATTTTATCAGATATATAGAAGGGCAAGGATTTTATAATGTATATTTCATATTTGCAGCAGCAAATATCACAGTGCTTCACTTTTAAAAATGAGAGTAATTATAATTAAATCAATTAATTCAACAATATTTATTACGGTATATTTTGTTTCAGGTGTTCTGCTAGCTTCTGAGGGTACAGTTATGAATTAAAAGGCAAACAGTTTCCTTCTTTGAGCTTATATTGTTAAAGTATAAACAAATAATAAATAATATAATAAACAGAAAAGAATAGAATATATTTCAAAAAATGAAAAGAAGAAATTGAAATGGGGAAAGTATGCCTAAGACCAAGAGTGTCTGATTGCATTTGTAATATGAAGACTTCTTTAGATCGGTCACTGGGATCACTGCTTGGGGAGGCACCATTGGAGAAAACACCAGAATAAAAGAAAACCAGAGTAATCAAAGGCAATGAGAAATGTGAATACTACGCTGAGGAAGCAGACACACAAGGAGTTTGAACAGATCAGTTTCCCTTCAACTTGTTTAAACTAAGGTAGCTCTACTTTTTTATCTTAAATTTTGGGTTCCACCTAAACATTGTGATTTGAAGAAATAATTTTGTGGCCAAAGAATAGTTTGGAAATGACTGATTCATTCTCTTTTGTTTTATGAGGATAAAGAAAGATTTAGTTGTATTTCTACTAAGTTAAAGTCCTAATTTAATACATGACATATAATTCTAGTTACAAAAACGATTATTGAAGGAACATTTTAAAATCTACAGAGGTTTATATTTATGTAGTAATATTCATTTATCAATTCAAAAATCAGAAAACCTTGGTTCTGAGGGATATGAATGTCATAAAAACCAAAAATGTATCAAAGCAAGTATTTCATAGCATAAAATCATTAATAAAAATGACAAAAACGTGATGGAAATAAAGACACAATAGTATTATTTTTTGGTGGCTGATTTTAACGTGATACCTGAAAGAAGCCGTTCCATGTTGCTGTCGCTCAGTGTTGCATTAACTCTCCTAGTAGAAGCATTGAAACGAGTGACTGTCAAGGTCATGGGTTGTTTTCTTCCTTTGAAATTGTAAGAGCCTTTCCATATATAATTTTGGGCAAACACATCATCAGGAACTGTGAATAGATTAGATAAACCACACATTAGTTTTATTTTCCTATAAATATAAGCAATAAATAGTGGATCTATGAATATTAGGTTATTGAATAATTCTATACTGCAAAATACACAGCATTGAATATACTTTATAAAATGTATTCTTCCTGTAACTGCTTCAATTTTTAGAAGTAAATAAAAATTATAACCTAGATTTGTCCATATGTTATCAATAAGAGAGAAACACACAATACCAACTAAAGACATGAGGCTTGTACTTAGAACCCAAGTAAATATAAACTTCACCTATATTTCATCTTTTGTAGTCAAATTTTTCTTCTAAAGGAAATGATTTTATAAAATCATAAAATAATTTTACAGAGCCATGGCTGTCTTTACACAAGTCCTAAGGGACCTTTTTCCCCCCGTTTTTTTCTTTTTTCCCTAGCAGTGGGAATAAATTCATTGGAGGAAGAACGCAGAGTTAAAATGCTACTTTACAGAATACTCCTTGAAGACTGCAGGGAGGAAGTGCTCCTTACAGAATACTGAATTCAGCTGCCCAGTAAAAGGTGCTTCTGCAGAACAGGACTCCACAATACTGACAGTTTTGACATTTACAGGTATTTTTTGAAATTGTTACTAGAATTGCCTAATTCTTGTGAATGAAAGATAAAATGTTGTAGAATCAAAAACCATTCTGAATATTATTTTTAAATGTATCTAAAGAGCAGACACTATTTTAGTGACTACTAAGACTTGGTATAATTATTAAATTATTTATACAATTTAGAGTTATATAAACTAGCTATGAAAAATTCTACACTGAGAGAAGCTTCTGAGAGAAGCAACTGAGAGAAGCTTCCATGAACCCTATACTTCACAGCTAAAAGACGTCCCTAGAAATCAACTATTCAAGGGAGCCATGCATACTGGGGTGAGTGAGTGAATTAAGTGGATTTAGGACAAAGTTCTTTTTTCTCCAACAAGTTATTAATAATTTGTCACCTGGTCTCTGCATGTATCAAACTTTTTACAAGCAAGATCATAGAAATTGCTATTATAAATTGTGCATTCCCTGAATTCTAGTTAAAAAATGATGCAAAACCACTGTAAAGGAGCAACATAAAACACCTTCAAGATTTGAGTTTTTACTGAATATTTCAGTAATAACTGAAATGTTTATTTCCATAATTCACAAATAAGATAGCAGAAGGGTTAAAAATGTAGGCACTGGAGTTAAGCTGCGTATATTTAACTTCCTACTCTAAACTTACAAACTGCATCATTTAGATGACTTACTTAACTTTCTAAACTTGAATTTCTTCATGATTAATGCAGGATTAACAGAGTTGCTAAAAAGATTAAATGAACAAATGAATGTGAAGTATTTAGCTAAATGTTAACTGTTATCAATACTATTAGTATTACACAGATAAAATGGGGAATTGCAGCTCTTTTGGCTCACTGAATTCTGCTTATATAATTTGTATTTAGCAGCCATGTAGTTAATATATATGTATATATATATATATATATATTTTTTTTTTTTTTTCTTGAGTTTGAGTTTCACTCCGTCACCCAGACTGGAGTGCAATGGCCGCTCCCGGCCACCGCAGCCTCGACCCACTGGGCTCTGGCTATCCTTCCACCTCAGCTTTCCGAGTAGCCGGAATTACAGGCACGTGCTACCACGCCCGACTGATTTTTGATTTATTGTAGAGATGAGGTCTCGCTGCCCAGGCGGGTCTTGAACCCGTGGGCTCAGGCAATCCACTCACCTCAGCCTCCCAAAGGCGTGGGATTACAGGCTGAGCCACTGAGCCCGGCTAGTTAATATTATGAAAAATCTATATCCCTGGATCTGTGGCCTTTGCCAAGTCATACTTCTGGTGACACTCTCTCTCTCCACATTCCAAAACACCACTATGCTCTTTATGTTGGAATCTTACCTAAAAGTTTGATACAGTGTGTGATTAAAAAGCCCTTGATTTGGTAAACACCTTAAGAATGTTTTTGTCTAACAAAACTGTACCTAGAGCACACCTTGCAGTGGAGGTGGCAAGCTAAACTGCCCTACATTAGAAATGTTAGGATTATTAAGTAATAGGCTCTTAGTTGAAGAGATTAGAGGAGGAGAAGGGGATAAAGATATTCTAAAGGCAGTGCCTAGAAAACAGTATGCACTCAATAAGTGTGTTGTTTCTGAGTGCTCATTTCCCCTGGCCTGTACTGTGATAACTCTTTGCTACCCAAACTTTCAATGAAAACATGCTATATCTAATGACTTTGTATTCATGGTGATAAAGGGAATTAAAGAGTATTGATTGACACAGATAAAAGAGAACCATAGTTACAGAAGACAATGTTAATGGAAGGAAGGAAGTAGCAACAGCAGCAAAGTTGCTTCAGAATTTATCACCGATGTGGTAGTAAATGTTTAAAAACTGGCTCTTGAAAGAAATATAAGCTGATTTGTATTATTTGCTGAGTTCTATGTAGAAATATTTCATAATGGCAGATGTCAAGCTACTAATAGGACATTACTGATCATAGAGTATGGAGGAATACACAGAGTTGACTATGGCAGGCATCTCGCTTCAGGCTCCAGCTTCTATCCTTCTCCAAACTGGGAAATGTAACTCATCACTGGATAGGAGAGACGGACACTCGTTAGTCACTTACAATCCCATGTACAATGGGAATGACTGTACTTCATATTGTTAAGTCTATTCTGAGATTTAAATATGATTATGAATTTGGCAGTCCTTTGTAAACTCTAGAATGTCATCCAACCAACGCTGATGGGGAGGGACCTCTACAGAAAGGAAGAAGACATTGATGGCCATGATACTTTCTTTCAAAACATGGCTGAACTTAAATTTTGTTTCGTAGGTTTCATGGTTTTGTTGGGTAGATTATCATGCTCCTTATTTAGAGACAATCGTCAACTTTCACTCTTGTCATTCTGCAGTAAGTTAATCACTGTGTCATATTCCTGATTTTAAATGAAATGTTCTTAATGATTTCTCATTTAAGATGGTGTTTACTGTAGAATTTTTTTTTTTTTGAGTTGGAGTCTCACTCTGTTGCCCAGACTGGAGTGCAGTGGCCACTCCCGGCCACCGCAGCCTCGACCTGCTGGGCTCCGGCAATCCTTCCACCTCAGGCTTCCAAGTAGCTGGAACTACAGGTGCGAGCTACCACACTCGGCTAATTTTTTGATTCGTTGTAGAGATGAGGTCTCGCCAAGTTGCCCAGGTGGGTCTCGAACCCCCGGGCACAGGCAATCCACTCACCTCGGCCTCCCAAAGTGCTGGGATTACAGGCTGAGCCACTGATCCCGGTCTAGAAAAGTTTTATGAAATTTGGATGATCTGTTCTTTTCCTTTAAAATGTAGCAGCACGCATTGTAAAGCCACAGGGGACTGGCTTTCTTTATCGAAATAATTTTAACCAGTAATTTATTTGTCCTGGAATTATTCAAACTTTTTTTAGTCGGTTCTAGTAAGATAAACTTTTCTAGTCATTTGTCCATTTTGTTTAATTTTTCAGCATATAAAATATAGTTTATTGAAAAACTAAATTAGAGAGAGAGAAAGATCATTTCTCCAAGGTAGGAGAAGGGGTAAAAGCTAGGAAACACAGCCGGCCATAGTTCAAAGAGCACGTGGCCACACTATAGCATAGCAAGGCAATGACAGCTGGTTGCTCATGGTTAAATTCTTTTAATCCTTCCCTTTGATTGGGAAGGTCATTAAGGTGATTGGGTAGAGGTCTGCTCCAGGTCATACCACCCTGAATGTGCCCAATCTTGTCTGTTTAAATATTTAAAAAATATAGAAAGTTATTTTAGTTTTCTCTTCATTTATGTCTAATTGTTTAATCTACTCTCTATGTAGTTATGTTCACATTTCCTTTGTTAGATTATTTCTACCAGAGATTTTTTGACTTTTTTTTTTCAAAGTACTATCTTTGGCTTCAGATACTTTTATTATATTTGAGGATTTTTGTTTCTTTCTTTTTTTATTATATTAATTTCTGTTCTCTTTTAGTCTGTTACATTCTTTATATCTTCTTAACAGGAACAAAAGTCATGGATTCTGAGACTGTTTTACTTCTCTGATGTAAAGATTTAAGGCTGGACACTTCCCTCACACTTTCCTTTGTTACAACTTTCAAGTTTCAATATTTAGATTTTATAATACAATGAGACTATAGTATTATATTTTCCATCTCAATGTCTTCTTTAATTCATGAATTATTAGTTAGTATTACTTTTGCTCTGAATTTCCAAACATCAGAATTTTATAAATTATCCCTTTTTGTAACTAACTTTTAGTTGCATCACAGTCAGACAGATATCAGCAACTTCAGAAATCAGGTCTGAAGACTAAATTTGTTTTGAAATTTCTTCAGAATTGTGTATTATTTAATATATATCAATTGTCATAGCTGTCCCTATGTGCCATTGGGGACAATATACATTGTATAATTGTTTGGTCTTAACATATGTATACTGGTTTAAGCTTATGAATTACATTGCTTATTTCTTCCATATTCTTTTTAAAATTTGTCTGCCGCTTTTTCCAGGTGAATGCTAAAGATGGCAGAGAGGCAAGATGGGGTCTTGGTGTGGGCGGGGTCAGCATGGGGCCTGGTGGGATCCAGGCCAGAGTGGGGTTGGGCCCTCTAAGTTCTCCAACGTGAGTTGGGAAGTTTATCACCCATAAATGACCAAAATGAAAGCCTCCTGTGGTGAGAGGAGTCTGTAGGAACACTGGCACAGTCTTGAAGGCCTAGAGATGGAGAAAGTGCGGTTTCTTACTCCTTCTAGAGTTCAGGGGTGATGGTGAGAGCATCCAGCAGGGGAAGGGGTACTTTACAACTAGACTTGCCCTACCTTGACCTTGGGTGGTGGGTGGTGGCCCTGGGGAAGGGTTGTGGCCAGTTGGACCCTAGTGTGTTCCCGGTCATGGGTGTAAGGTAAACGAAACCAGACCAGGCAAAACGGCAACAAAGGAGCCAAGAAAAATTTATTAGTGCAATCCCAGGCGAGGTTCACCGGTCCATGTAGTTGTGGGCCAGAGAAGTCGCACCCAGCAAGATGGGCGATGGGTTTATAAAGGGCACACTGAGAAAGCTGTGAGGGGGTCGGGGAGAGCAATCACTTGTTGGGACAACTGTCACGTCTGCTGGCTATTGGCTGAACGGGGTTGCTAGAGTCGCGTAACAGGTACTGGCTGGCTTTGCGGCTGGAGTCTTAGTTCCGGGTACTCATTTTTGCTGGCTCACTCTCGCCCATTGTTCTCCTGGTCTGGGTTGGAGCCTTCTTGTTGAGGCCTGCCCTGCCCTCCAGTACCTCCAGCCTTATAATGGGAAGCACATGGAAGCCTGGCTCGGTGGACTTGGAGCACTGGGAAACTGACACTTGGCCAAAGTGGAAGGTACTAACATCCTGCCCAAAGTGTGGGCTGCTCCTACCCCACAGAGGAAAGTGTTAATCAGGGTCCCCTGCAGCTTCGTTTGTTTTCATATGAAACCCCTTTCAAGGGGGTAGAGAGCTCTGCCCAGGGGGCCACCAGCAATGAATTGCTCTTTTTTCTAATAACAATAAAAATACTAAAATAATCAAATAAAATAAAATGTGTCTGCCTGATTTATCTGTACGGTGACCTTTGGCATGTTTTGCCCGGGATTGTCCAAGATCACATTTGATGTGCTGGCACTATTATTCAGAGCAGCCCTCTGCTCCCAAATAAAAAGCATCTTCCCTGGGAAATCCTGGGCACTGATTGATCATTGTGGCTGACTAACTCCCTTGCTAACCCTACACACTCTTTGATTGCCTTAGTACCATTCAGTATGTTTTCACTAAGTATTGAATAAATCAGTGTAAGTCTCAGAGACTTTTGATCTCTTCACTTTTATAGCATGACACTAAACATTCCTAACCCCAAATACAATAAGATCTTAACACAGTTCTTAACCCAATACAACTGGGTCAAATCTGTCTCCAAGGTAAAGACTAGTTACTAAGCTTCTATTTTATTTGCAGCTTTTCATTTAATTCACATAAATAAAATATTAATACTAAAAAAGCAGCTCTTACATATTGTGTACTTACTATAGGCTAAGTATTTTGCTCAACATTTTCATGAAGCACATTATACAATAATTTAATTATTACTCCTTTTGTATAGATATAGAGATAGAGGTTCAGATTTAGCAAAAAAAAAAAAAAAATTTCCAAGATCGTAAGTTAGTGAGTACACACAATGTGAAGGAATTACAAGGTTATAGGGCTTTAAAGCTTAGGTTTTTAAAGACTCTACTAGGTTTTTAAGGAAAACTACAAAACACTGCTCAAAGAAATCAAAGTTGACACAAACAAGTGGAAAATATCCCATGCTCATGGATCGGAAGAATCAACATTGTGAAGATGTCCATCTTACCTAAGGCAATCTACAAATTCAATGCAATACCCATCAAATTACCAGCAACATTCTTCTCAGACCTAGAAAAAACAATGCAGGAATTCATATGGAAACACAAACGTCCAAGAATAGCCAGAACAATCCTCAGCAAAAAAAACAAAGCAGGTGGTATCACATTACCAGACTTCAAACTTTACTATAAAGCTACAATCATCAAAACAGCTTGGTATTGGTATAGGAACAAGCATATAGATCAATGGAATAGAATTGAGATTCCAGAGGCAAAACCTCAATTTCTCAACCAACTCATCTTTGACAAGGCCTCCACCACCTACCACTGGGGAGAGGAGAACCTATTCAGTAAATGGTGCTGGGAAAACTGGCTGACCACATGCAGAAGATTGAAACAGGACCCCTATCTATCCCCATGCACAA